>NC_031967.2:86044113-86206738 GCF_001858045.2 Oreochromis niloticus | reverse complement strand
TTTGAAATGGCAGAGGTACAGTGGTGTCTAACAGCACACTGTGGAAGGCAAACATGTTCTTGTTGGATGAAACTTCATGAATCCTTTGTAGATTTGAGCTTTTGGAGCCTTTCTTTTCTCTTCAGGTGTACAGAGGCTGAGGAGGCAGGTGAAGCAGGTGGAGCTGTTGTAATGCTGGCAGAGGGTGTGTCTTAGTAACTCTGTGAGGTAGAACTGGATCCAACATTGTGGATGTGTTGATGTTGGAGCCATTAAGATTCTCTGCACACTGTAGGATTTCCCTGTGATTCACTGCGGGGGCATTTTGGAGTCTGTCAATGAAACTCTTCATATTTGTGTTTGACACCAGTTTATAGAAACAGACAAATGTGTCATGCTTTTGTTCGGCCTCCACAAATATACACATTTGTTCATTGGTTGGACTTTTTGGAAGGAGACACATTGAAAACCATGTTAATAAGATCTTGTTGTTTCCTGTGGATCCGACACAGAGAGTGGACTTCAGACAGAAAGCGTGGAAGAGATTTTAGAGGCCGTGTGTGGCAACAGGAAGTTTCTGTATGTTTGCTGATCTTACATGTGGAAAACAACACGTGATGTTTGTGAAGTTCTACAATGATCATTGTTCTGACAGCATTTTGAGTGGGAACAGTTCAAACTGAGAGTAGTGGGAGTTATTTACTGATTGAAACAAGCTGAATGTTTCTGTGCACGATGAAGATCAGCAGCAGCAGCTCAGCTGATCAATGAATTGACATCTATCAGTCATTTCATGAGATGAAGTCATCAGCAGACATTTGTTCTAACTGTGTGATAAATGTCAGAACGTCAGGGCTCTGCTTTAGTCACTACTTGATGATCATTGGCTCATTGTTGAATCACGTGGCCCAGTCTGACCTCTGACCCTTTGCTGCAGGTCTTCTGTGTTATCTCCACTTTCATGTCTGATCTTCTGCTGTATCGTCCAAAATAAACATCTGAATCATTTCCAACACTTCAGCAGATCTTTAGTTTGGGCGTACAGTACAAAATAACACATATTGTACTATACTGCCCACTTCCTGATCTTATTGGATCTGTGTGTGAGGTTGGTGAAGGAAACACATGTTTACTGAGTGAATCGCTGCCATTAGGAACTAGTTTTTATATCACAGCCTAGAAATCACACAGGACCATTTCTGCAAGTGAAAAGTCGTCATTGGAGGAATCATTGTATAGTTTGTGCGACTGTTGTTTGTAAATGAAGAATTGTCCAACTACATGTGCTGCTGACCTTTGACCTTTTCTTTAGGTGGCACAGAGGAGTCTGTGGAAACATCCAGAGCTGAGGCAGTGCTACAGATGCTTCAAATAAAGTGGTGTATTATCCATGTTTTCTATGGATCACATCCAATATCCTGATCTAACAAGCCCCCTTTTTGTGGATTTTAGAGCCTCTGACTTTTGCTGCGTCTGCGTCTCATTTCAAGCACAAGAGCAAGAAGTGGATGAAGAAATGGGGCGAGTGGGGTCAGTGTGGTGCATGTCAGCTGTGCTCACACATGCTTTCACAAAGAACATGTGTATTCATTGGCAGCATTAAGGTGACTTTAGTCTTCATAATAATAAGTATTGTGACTTTATTATTCTGATCCTCACAGTCATGTTGCAGCTCTGCTTTGCTTTAAGAAAATGTTCTACAGGATGTTACTTTCCTAAACGTGTTCTCCAAATGTTCCCAAAGACTTTGTTCTAAGTAGTTCTACATGATGAAACATTCACACTAAGTTTAAGAAGGACACACAAACACCATCTGTCCTTTCATCATGTGGACAAACGTGTTCAGATGTCAAATGTACCGTGAATGGATGCAAATGTGGATCGTTCCAATAAATGAGACAGTTTTGTAAGTGGATCACAGTTTGAAGTTCATTGAACCTATAAGAACATGTTATTCAAACCAACTTTATCCACAGGAAGAAGCATCAGGGGAACAGGAACATTCAAACATCTTTACTGTAAGAACTGCACAAAGGAAGGAAACACAGTCTAACACACGACCACTTTAAATGGACATTTAGCTTTTCAAACATCAGGGATTGCTGCAATAACAACACTGTGCCCATTCTGATCAGACCGAAAGATTTATAGAGATTTATCCATGTGCTGGAAAAGGATTTGATATCAACATATATGCAGATTAGTAGGAGCATTTTCTTCATATTGATTTAGAGTTCAGTGCTAGGAACATGTAGAATTAACATCTGTGTACATGACGAGTTATGAAAATTCAAAGTCAGGCTTTCAAAGGTCGTCAGAATTGGTGTCTCTATCTGTGACTGTCCAGAGGAACCTACCTGAGGGATTATTAAAGATCTGTCTATCTAGAAAGACGTGCATTGATTCACAGTGTACAATTCTTTCTAATCTATTAACATCTTCCTCCAAATCCTGTTTCTGCTGCATCAGAAGGGCTCAAACCTCCTGCTGTTGTCTGCTGGACCATCAATTCTACTTTATGATGATCTTCAAAGATAAAACGTGAGTTTATTTGTGAACTCTGTGAATGCGTCTGATGTTTAGTTTGAACCATCCTGTGTCAGCTGCAGCCACATCATTGCCACGCATACAAATGGCTGCGTTCTGTTTAGACCTGCTGGCTGTCAATGGGCTTCATTCCATTTCAGACTGCCGGTGGTCGGCTGTGATCTAAACTCAACATGGCTCCTGTGTTAGAAGAGCTTCTGATTTTAAACTTTGCACATTGAATAGTTTCTTTGCAACACTATGGAGCTACCAGCCCAGTATATGTAGCCCACAGTAGATGGAGTTATCAAGCTGCACTGACAAACATCAGGACTCATGTGATCCCTACATGTGGACCTTTCACACATGGATCCAAGTGCAGATTCAACTCTGCATTACATTTGACTTCAGCTGTTACACACTTTCATTTTCTAGCTGTGTCACTTCCTGCTTTTTGGATCAGATAGTTTATCCATGTCCACAAATGTTTGGCTGCATATTTGTATCATCTATATTTTCCAGTCTTCATACAGCTATATTTCATGTGAACTCCAATCTGCCACCTGCCATCACGTTTTCAGGGTTCATTCAGTGTTGAAATGTAGGACAAACAGCAGCACATGTTCTCTAAATGTTTGCAGTCATTTGAAATGAAGCTGATACTACATGAGACATTTTCTACATTTATTGTCTTTGAACAGAGAATAATAAAGCCATCAAACATATACAGGCTGTGCAAATACAAACTTCTGTGGTGCATTTGATGACCTGCAGAGGAGAACAAGTCGGGCTTTTCAGCCCTAACACGACCTCTTTGTTCTCAATACTACAAACCTTCAAAGGCTGATATGCAAGTTTGCATGAATCACCAACACAGTTGTATTTGTTTCTAGTATAGTTATAAATAAGCTGATCAAATATCTGCTGACTGATTAGATCCAGTATCTATTACAGATGAACTGGATATCACAGCATGTTGTTAATCCGTCATATCAAACTAAACAGTGTTGCTGGTGTAAATATCCTCCAATAAAGATGGGCTGAGGGCTTCTGTTGCCAGGTAACGATGATGTCACACTGGATCTTCTGATCTTTAGCATCGTAGCGCTCGGAGTCTGATGTTGGCTCATGTGTTGTCATACACCAACATGACGTTCTACTAGTCAAGGCCTCACCTTAACCCACTGATGCTGATCACACAGACCCACTAATAGAACTGTTTTATCAGGTTTATGCAGCGTCACATTAATGTCACATTTAATCAGACCACATTTACATTACAAGCCCACTACAACCATTATCAACATGTTAAATTACATTATACATCTTCACTGATTTAAAGCACCTCTATTTTAACCTGATTCATTTTTTCCACCTTAACAGTTCATTCCTCAAATCAAACAAGATATTTGACCCTCAAAAAAATGTACCAACAAATAATTTTGCAATACAATATTTATTTTTTCAACTTTTCCAAGTGAAATAAAACAAGTGTATTTAACAGTGAAACCAGAGTGGAAGCTGCTCACATAGAGTCCAACTCAGGCTAAAAGTAAGTTGAGTAGACCAGCATCATCAAAGTGTCGGCTCTATGAACACGGTGCAAGATCTCCTGAGAGTCCTCAGGAAGTACAAGCTGAACTCCAACCTGTTGCTGACCTTCTACCGCTCGTCCATTGAGAGCCTGCTAACCTACCTACTGCATCACGGTATGGTACGGCAGCTGCACCAAGGCGGATAGAGTGAGGCTTCAGAGTGTGGTCAAGACAGCACAAAAGATCATCGGCTGCCCTCTCCCTCCCTGATGGACATTTATTCCTCCTGCTGCCTCAGCAGAGCAGCAACATTATCAAGGACAGCTCCCACCCTGGCTTCAACATGTTCAGCCTGCTTCCCTCAGGGAAGCGCTACAGGTGCATCAGCACAAAAACCCACAGACTCAAAAACAGTTTCTTCCCCAAAACCATAACCAACCTGAACTCACACATGCACCGATAACACAGCATGTCATTGTACAACTGTATAGTGACAATTCTATTCTATTCATCTGCAGGACAAAACTAGTTTTTCTCCTCGTCAACGTCAGGATGACGTCATCGTACATCAAAACATGCAGATCAGGTGACATGACTGTCTGAGAGGTGGAGTTAAACTGTGGCAGGTAAGGATGTGGGGGAGGAGCAACAACATGACGCTGGAACATCATCATTGCATTTTACAGTTTCCTCTCTATCTGGATAATGCTGTGAACAAGAACAGCTGTGGAACCAGTATGGGCTCAAAGTGTGGTCATAAATATTTTTTACTTGTAAATCCATACTTGTGAACTGAGTTTTGTAACCTTGTAAACAAAAATATCTGAAAGTTTTCTGTTTGTGCATCTTCAGATAAGAATTTGTGTGTATGTGAAAAAGATTTGTGTTTGTAAAAAATTTTTGCACGAGTTACAATTTTTTTTTGGTTGAGGCCTGGTTACAGATACAGGTTCCCTGGCTATGTGTGGCTTTTGACCCGATTTTTCTTCCTTTCAGCTGATTGGTAAATATCAGAGAACAAATGGGTTTGGCTGTGGGAAGGGTGCTTTACTGAGCTTCAGGTCCCGGGAGAATAAGTTCATGAAAGCCCAGTTTACTCTTCGGCCTCCCCGCTTCAGCCGTCTGCCATTTTTTTGGGAAAAATTATCCACACCCACCGCCGCGCAAGGAATCCTGGGATATATGGGACCACGAAGGATACACCGACCCATCCTTAAAATTCAGGGAAATGAAGGACGGATTTGGAGCCACCTTTGAATTGGGACAGCCTTCGTCGCATCGCTGTGAAGTAATTGGCCTTAAAATTGGGATACAGCCACTAATTTACTGTTAGTAAAAAAAAGAAGAAGTGACAGTTTGTCTCTCTAAGTGTACGTGCAGAAGATGGACTACAACATGTCCTCTATGTTGGAATAGGGCTTTGGAGTTGACATCACGCCGCAATGTATTGTGGGAGCATGGTGCCATTTTCCGGGTTCATAAATCAAAACAAACACACTGGCCGTTTCTCAATTCTCAGTACGCGAGTACGTACTCGCGTACTCGATGAGTACGTACTCGCCGAGAACGCACGGGAGTACGTACCCGCTGAGAATGCGAGCACGGACTCGCGATATGTACAATTGGAACACCTGCGTACGTGATGATGTCACAGGTCTGGAGTTTTTACTGCCGTCCCCTCCTAATTTAACTGTGAGTAACATGTTATGAAGCTTAACTTTAATCACAGCCAAACCGGTTTAGTCAGGAACAAATAAAACACTGAAATAAACCAAACATTAACATTTAGAAGTGATCTAAGTGACTTATATATCATTTTTAACCTCAGTAGTGAAACCTCTATTAATAAAAATAGTGTACATGTACATACGTGTACATACCTTAATAAAAACAAGCAGGTGAGATGTTAGAACGCTTTTATTTCTATTCTAGTGGACACTCAATACTATAGACAGCTGCTGGGGTTTCTTTAACCTGAGTAGTGAGAAGTCCGCGAGCGGGTGAGGGGGGGGGGGGGTTGAAAACGATGTGCCGGGAGTCCGCTGTTGAGTTTTGGACGAAATGCATTCTGGGATATATAGCTGTCCCAAGTCCACACCGATGCATGCTCGATAAAACGGGTGGATCGAGAACACATCCGGGACTTTTTCGCGTTCTCGGCTTGATGCGTACTTCGAATTGGAACAGTACTTGGTCTCCGACTGATGACGTATCACGAGTACACGAGAACGCAAGTACGCACAAGTACGCATATTGATAAACGCCCACTGTGTTGGAACCACTGACTGTAGAAAACATGGACGACGCCACAGCTCCCCAAAAATGAAGCCAAAACGTCTCTATCGCCCCCTGGTGTCTGGCTGCAGTATAGGCCATAAACCCCGCCTCCTCCATGTTAGCGGATGGGACTGGGGTCAGACTAAAATAAATTAATTCTCCTTAGATAATTTTTTTCCAAAGATTCTTTCTTTTGTTATCAATAGTTCTCATCATGCTGATTGATGTCCAAGGGGTCTCCTTTCCCATAAGTTTGATTCTAATTCCTACCGCGGTGATGTTAAATTGGGGTGAAACGTCATCATAACAGCTTTGACTGACAGCTGCAGTCACGGAGAAACTTGCGTATCTCTGTTCGGGAATAGCAGATAGAGCGTAGGCTCTGAGAGGAGGGCCAGCGTTTACGCTACGAAACACGACCGAGTGTTATAACCTGACAGTCTGAGGTGTTCTTCAGTAAACTGGACTACCCGACAGAAGGACCCGAGGCCCCGTTGTACTTTTTCGGTAAGTTAAACGTGTTTATAAGCTAATCCGTAACTACTAGTGATGGTGAGATGAAGCTCCTGATGAACTGAGGCTTTCCATCCAATTCGTCGACTCATGGTTCGAAGCATTGTAATGATTCATTTGCTCTACTGCGCCATCAAGTGGACGATTCAAGTGAAGCGGCCTCTGTGATTATAATGATGTGTAAAACTCTAAACTAAATAAATAAATTGTTTTCATGGTTATTTATCCCGAATTTTGTCTCAGTATGTGTGATACAAAAGAGAAAGTGGAAACTATCAGGACAGAGTTTTGGTATGATTGTGTAACTGTTAGCCTCAGACAGTCAATAGTATAATTCAGATCATAGATCAGTACATTTGAATATTTTTATAACTATAAAAAGACACTTTCGAGACTTTATCTAAGGTGTAAGCATCACAGCAGATGCCTTTGTGTCAACGTAGCTGAGGCTAAAACAGAAAAATGATTTTATAAAAATATTCAGCAGTAGATCAAAAACGAAAGAAAACCATTAATCAACAAATGAACATTACCTGATGCTGCTGAATTGAAGCAGAGCAAATTACAGAGGTTTTATTAGAGATGATTGTCTTCTTTTGTGAGACCATCCCCTATGAGATGATTGTCCGAGAGTGTCACATGCAGAATCCTGACAGTGAAGCAGGGTGTGATGATTTGGGACTGCATGAGTCTGAGAGATGGAACCATGCATTCGTGCAAAAACCCCAAAAAACATGTGACAGGGTGAATCTCAGCCTAAGGCTGCCTGGCAGAGGAGGAATATTCCAACTAAAGCTAAAAACTAAACTGGAAATCAGGAAACACTGTAACTTTCAGTTTATATGACATGTTATGTGATTAAGAACCTTTTTGAAAGTGGTCGGGGTGTTGAACTGCATAAGAAGGGTCTCTCACAGTGTGACATCTTTGCTGAGGTGAGACGCAGTAAGACGGTCATCTGAAATTTCTTAAATGATCCTGAGGGTTGTGGAACAAAAAAGTCAAGTGGAAGACCCAAGAAAAAAGTCACCAGCTCTGAGCTGGAGGATCCAGTTAGCTCTCCATCAAGACACTGGACGATCCTTGACCCAACAAATTAAGGCCATTACTGTTGCTGACTGCAGCTCCATACCTATCAGACAGCACCTGAGACTGTATGCATGTATTGGTTTGAAAATGATCGTCACTAAATTGAAATTGAATTTTATATTTTGAAAATGAATTCATTTGCTTTGAAACTGTATTTTATCCTTTTAAAAGGATTTTAACAACAATTTAGTTTCAGTTTTAGAATTCAATTTCTGTTCCAAAATTCAGTTTTTTGGGACTTACATCCAATTCCGGTTCAAGAGTAATCGAGCGCAGATTAATAGAACTACATTTTACTAGCAGACCAAAAGTGTTACTGACGGGAATCTACAGCATCCTGAGCTGGAGCTGGATTAAGACTTTAGAAGTCATTCGTCATGTCGAATGACCAGCGGATAAACTCTCTTGTTGGTAATAAATGTATTACATGTATAAGAACAAGAACTAGAAGCTAGCAAACAGAAGCTTTTTAAATGGCGACCTACAACGCATACATTAAACCTAACAATAACAGTCACAGTGATGCTAATAAAGCCTGAATGATGTCCTGCTAAAGGATGACTCACCTTCCCTCACTGCAACTGTGTCTAAGTGCTGCAGAAGGTGAGCGCGGGTCTCCACGTCTCCTGCAGGGTGAACACAGAGGCCAGCAGAGCTGTAGCTGCTGCTCAGGTCACTGAGAGACTCCTGGAGACAAGCCAGGCTCTGGATCATCACAGGATCTACAAGTTCCTGATTCAGTGACTCAAACAACAAAGACAAAACTCCAAAACACAAACTTAACAATGTGGTGTATGCTGTACAGTGTAGCGAGGAATGCCCAGACCTCTACATAGGAGAGACCAAACAGCCACTTCACAAGCGCATGGCACAACATAGAAGAGCCACCTCCACGGGACAAGACTCAGCAGTTCATCTGCATCTAAAGGACAAAGGTCACTCTTTCGAGGATGCCAATGTTCACATTTTGGACAGAGAGGACAGATGGTTTGAAAGAGGAGTGAAAGAAGCCATTAATGTCCACTGTGAGCGACCATCTTTGAACAGAGGCGGTGGTTTACGACACCAACTGTCTGCCATCTATAATCCAGTTTTGAGATCCTTCCCAGACGCCTTAACGCCCACTCACATCCTGGGCCATCTGACCTCAGGAGATCACATGATAGGGTGGGGCCAGGTTTCACAATGAGATCACCCGAAACCCTGGCTGATTAGGGCCCACACCTGTTTTCACACCTTGGCTTGAGATTAGGTAGAGGATCATCAGGGGGTCCTTTGTCCCTCTTTGGGGGGGAAACTGTCACAGAGCTTAAACCTGGGACTCTCCACCATTTAGCCTTAGAAGCTTCTTCAGTTCTCGGATGAGAGGTGAAACGTCTTCAAGCAACTTAAAGAAGTCCAGACGCTTTTCTTTCCAAGCTCCTTAGACTACGATGACCTGGATGACTAAGAACCATCACAGACACATGCTAACAAAGTGCTGCTTACTAGTTACTATTTGTGCACAAGGATGTGCCACTTTCAGATAACGTTCTGGTCTCTTTACAGTGTAAATGCATATTTACAATGACTCCACAGGGAAAGTTTTCAGTATTAGGAGTTTTGAATTCATTTGTTGTTTTCTCTGAAGTTGATGAGGAGCTCCTCATGTGCTGATGTGTGCTTTGTGTCATGTAGGAGGTCGGGGAGCAGACCTGTGGAGGTGTGGAGGTGACGGCTGTCTGAGACGGAGCATCTGCCTCTGCTGTGAGTCTCCTTCATGTTCCTCCACATGTATTATCTGTGTTTCCACCACTCGAGGGCGCTGTGGATTATTGATGTGTGGGAACAGTAACCAATCACTGCAGTCTGAATGCTTCTCTTTGGTCATGTGACCATTTGATCTCTGATCAGTGTGTTCTTCAGTTTCAGGCCTGTTTCTGCTGACTGCTGCAGGTGAGCTGATGTTCCTACACCTGTCTGTCCTCATCATGATCTCTGACCTTTAGTGACTTCTGTCCTGTTGCAGGTGTGTGTGCTGCTGCTGTCTGCTCTGGCTGTTCCTGCAGGTGAGTAGATGGAAGGTGGAGTAATGTTCTTCCTGTCTCTGTTTCCTGTTTTGAACCCCAGTTGGTTCCCCTCATGTCCGTGTGAGTTCTCCCGGGTTCTCCAGCTTCCTCTCACAGTCCACAGACCTGCATGTGTGTAGAATAAAGGAGAGGCTGATCGATGGTTGAATGTGGCTCGTAGTTTAAAGGATGGTCAGTAAGACTAGAACAGCTGAGACAAACTGAAGTGAACCAGCCGCTCAGTGGTTGGAGTTCAACATCACCTCTTACACGCAATGTTGCTGCAGATGTTTCACAATAGGACCACTAAAAGCACGCAGCGCTTTTACTTTGAAAGAGATGCAGGAAGTGTGGAGTCTGTGTCACCTGTGTAACTCATAAAGTAACCATGTGTGACCAAGTGGTCGGCGGGGTTAGATAAAAGGAAATAAAATGACAACGCCACCTAGGGGATTTTCACCCCTAGGAAATATATTTAAGAAAAATAGATAAAAGGAATAAAAAGAGGCCGCACAGATTCAAGGATGCACTCCGAGGCAGGTTGGCTCCAATATTAAAACAGTTTATTTATAATAAAAATAAATAAAATATTAGAAACCAAAATGTAGCGTCATTGTTGACAGTGTCTTAACGTGAAAATAAAACAATCATGGAACTTGGACTTACCAGCAGCCGTGGACCCAAAAGAAAAATCACACAAAATGAAAATCACTGCAGCCCACCCGGTGCTGTACAAAAGAAAGTGTGAAAACGACCCACCACCTAAGGTCCCAGGGCCACTGGTACGTCCTCCGTTCACTAAAAGAAAACACAGAAAAATATGTTAAAAGAATAACAGGACACTGTATCATCTGTAGCGAGCCTGACGCTCAAAGAACTAAAACACACTTTAATAGCTTTAATAAAAGAAACCACACACACACACACACACACACACACACACACACACACACACGGGAAGGCTTGTGCCCCGCGGGTCCACTCGTACTGGTAGTAATGGTCCCAGCCTCAATCGCGAGCTGGTCTGGCTCCCCACAGGCTAAGACCAGCAACGGGGGCAATTTAAAATCCCCGGCACGACACTCGGGCAAAGAATTGCTTCAGCCCGATCACAAAAGCGTGGGCACACGCAACAATCCAGAGATAAAATAAAATAAAACCAGGCGAACCAGGAAATGGTAGGCCTACTTAATAAAACCAAATAAGACAAGGTAAAACAATTCAAAACCAAACAAGACAAGACAAGACAGCAGGCTCCACTGAGGAGGAGCCCTCACAACAACGGCTAGGCAGGTGTCTTGATTCTTCACTTAAGGCTGTGTGAGTTGCCACGGAGGTGAAGGCAGCGATCACGCCCTAAAACAGACAAATATAACCTTAGCCTCTGGTAGCTGTGAATGCTAATAAAAATAGTTTGAACAGCTTACCCCAGGACCGGAAGCGTTATACTCTCACTGGTGGGGGAATCACACAAGCACCTCTCCGCAACGCCGGAATAAAACAACCTGCCGCGCTACAACAGGCCGCAAAAACTATTACTATACATTCCAATACTGAGAGGGAATCTGAGGTTAAGCGAGAGCATACCTGTGGCTGTCATATGATCTACTCTTGCCGATCAGTCCGTCGCAGAGTGTCAGCATTTGCTGCTGCTTTGCGCTGAATGCATGGGAGGAATAATCCAAAGAAGCACCGGCTTAGCTTTATACCTGGTGCCAGCCTGCAATCAATATGCAGGTGGGTTCCCAATTGACCTAGTTTTGCAGTAAGAGCGAGCGCAGGAGAGAGCGAGAGCAGTAGAGCGAGCGAGCGAGAGAGAGAAAAGAAAGGCGAGTAGCCCATCCGGCTACACATGGTTACTGGTTACGAGTGGACATACTTCCTTTGTGGAGGAAACACACAGCAGGCTTTCTCTCTTGAGCAGGCTTTCTCTGTTAAGCTGATCTTTGTGCTTGAGGTTCTGAGTGAGTGCTCATGTTAAAGGGCTGTTTCATGTTTCTTTCATCACAATATGACCGACTGAGCGCTGCCTTATCCTCCAATCAGAGATCTGAAAATGAACATTTATAGCAGCCATTTAAAAGCTGTAGCTGCAAACATAGAGAGCAGTTTGACAGCTGCTGCTGTTCAGAATGTGGCAGCTGCACGTTTGAGTTCACAAACTGAATTTAAACACTGAAGTGTGTTTTAGCTGTTACACAGTGTCACAGTCTAATGAAGGAGAAGTCTCTGCTACATCTGCTAGAATGCTGAAACCTGCAGGCTGTGAGCACTGATGCTCTAGCTCAACATGATTCATGATTACTGACACAGTTCTCAATGATTCACATCACTGTGTCTTAATGCTCCTGTATCTCTCCTCAGTTTCCCAGCATGCCTTGGTGGTGGAGGTGTATGAAGGGGAGGAGTCTGTCCTGCTGCCCTGTCAGGTACCAGCTAATGTTTCCTCTGCCTCAGCAGCAGCACTGTGGAACCGCAGTGACTCGAATCCCCCAACCGTCCACTGCGGAGCGGTGATGACCTTAGAAACCAGAACCGGCGTTACACCAACCGAACATCAGTGAGAGCCCATGCTCTGCAGACTGGAGACCTCAGCCTCACTCTCAGGAGCCCGACAGCCAGTGACAGCGGCACCTACACCTGCTCCGTCTGGAGCCACGGACAAAATCTGAGCCAGACAGACGTCCAGCTTAAGGTCAAAGGTCAGAGAAATGTTCAGTCTGTCCAACAGAGGACGTCAGAAGTACTGGGATGTTCAGCTGCATGCAGTCATTAAGCTATTCTGCTGATCCTTACCCATAACCCTCTGCACCAGCACACAGGTCAGAGGTCAGCAGTGAGTCCCAGTTATGTGAAAAGTCACAAAGTGTTTGATCCTGTTGCAGGTGCTTTTCATCCTCCTTCTCCTCCTCCTCCCTGTGAATCTGTGCTCAGACTCTTGTGCCATCTAGTGGTCTTCTGTCTGTACTGCATCTCCACTGGTCTGCTGCTGTTCATCTGCTGCAGCAGGAAAAACAAACCAGCCATCTCCATGGAGATGACCCAGCGTGATGGAGGAGGTCAGGGACTGGATGAAGAATACGATGTGTTAGGAATAAAAGAAATATTTTTAATGTGTATCTGCTCATTATATTGTTTTATGTACTTTAATAATGAAGGCTTGTAGAGCAAGGCCACCTTTGACTCACAAACAAGTGCTCAGCCAGACTGAAAAACAGGAAGTTTTAGTGCACAAGGCATATTAATAAATCAAGACACAGAAAAGAGGAACTTTCCGTATAAACAGTGTTTAAGCCTGTGTGACGTGTAAAGTACCGAAATAACACCATATAAGTCACAGCTGATGATTCTAATGTTAGAGAGCTCTTGCAACTGGCGTTTGAGCTGTGCAGAGGTCTCTCGCTTCCGGAAGATGATTAAATAAAGAAAGATAAATGTTTTAACACACTATGAGTCGGTTTTCTCTGTTTTGTCATGGGATAAAAGGATCGGGTTTAATATTTGGTGTTTCCGCTCGGTTCTTCATGCAACAGAGAGAACAAATGTGGCCGAAGGTTGGATCTGATATGAGGCGAACAGAGCACTGGTCTAAAAAGATTTAAAGGTAAGCACAAACCTGTTCAATAAGCAAATTTGTGCAAATTGGCTGAATTCTAAATTATCTGTTCGCTGAGTAGATGATCTTAACTATCAAATTGGCTCAGTAGTGGTAAAACTAAATTCTTGAGAATAAAGAAGCTTTGAAGTAATGAGAAACTTTGAAGTAATGAGAAGCTTTAAAGTAAGGATAATGAAACTTTGAGAAAAAGACAGTACTGAGCTAAAAGTAACATGAGATGTTAAGAATAAGAGAATATAAGAGTTTATTGGTCAGTTTATGGTTTAATAAGTGTCAAACTCACGGGGTTGAAGAACCTCCCACCCCTCTGAGACGTTGGAGGGGAGCCCCGGCGTGGGCATACTGCAGGTGGCACCTGCCGAGAGTTGTGGGCTTGGTTTTAAAACAGCTAACAATCAAAAGGATCATTTTGAAAGACACTTATTTGTGAGTAAAAAGAGTAATTTCGGACGAGGAAGTCCGACAGAAAACACCTGGTGCTGTCAGGATGTTTAAGTGACTCAGAAGTTCAGAAAATCGAGTCAGAAATGGTTTTGTGGCTCTTGGTAAACTGATTTTGAAGGAAAATCAGTGTTTATTGTGCTGAAGTAACAGATCCGGCGCGGTCTGACGGGAAGAATCAGCTGTACAATTCTGAGTGTGCAGCTTTGTTGATATTAACAGATCCGGCGTGGTCTGAGGAAAAGAAATAAATCGGTGAACGGTTGATATATTTACATGAATTTTGGTGGATCCGCTGAGGTCCAGAAGAATAATCAATGCAGACTGTGTTGGTTTGGATGTTGATAAATGATCCAGGAAGAATTGCCCTTGGTCTGGGTCTGTCTGTGTGTTGTTCAGTAACAACATGCGCAGTTAAAAATTGGGCGCTGTTCCTTCCTCTTTTTAGTTTCAAAACACGAAGGCTGTTGGTTTCACTTTAAGGTTGGATTAAGAATTACTGTGTGAGGAACGGTTTCACTTTTGACTAGGGAAATAATATGCTTACTTTTGGGTCTATGAGAATTGAATTACAGTGGGAAGGGGATCTTCTGAATGTAAGAGTGGAAGATCTCGTAACATTCCGGTGGAGATGCCGGGGTAAAAAGAGTGAGCTCGGACGAGGGAGTCCGAGAAAAGGACACCTTGAGTTGAGCAAGGTGTTTAACTGACTCAGGATTTCAGAGAATCGAGTCAGCTGTGATCTTGAGTTCTAATGGTAAGTTGATTTTAAAGGAAAATCAATGTTTACCATGTTGAAGTAATTCTGATGATGTTACTAGATGTGCTGTGATACAAGTGAAGAATAAGTTGTGTACGTGTGGACACACAATTGTGTTGAGATTGATGGATCGGCTGCGGTCGATCTGATAAGTTAATACTGGGTGCACTGAAACAAGAAACTGTTTTAAATTTTCACTGGCTGCAGTGATATACATGTGCGGAAGATTACTGGACCCGGCGAGGCCCATTTGATGAAGTTCTTGGGCAGATAAATGACAGAAACAGTTTCTGAATTTTGAGGAGAATTCTGAAGCACTGAGGTTGAATTTTCTCTGTGCTTGGTGCGCTGTGTGGACTTATATCAGAGTTATAAGTCCAAAGGTTATGACCTGGTGGTCATTCATTGTGTTTAAAGAAGAACAGGAATTAGAAAAGGATATTTAATGTCATATTTTGTGTAAATTGAGGAAAGCTCACCACATATGTTCACCTTTTTTCATTTGAAGGGACACAGACATTAACACACACACAAAGTTCTTAGGCGTGAGTTACTTTCTCTTTTAATTTTAAACTGCGATGTTCATTGAACTAGAACTTCAGCAGTGAATGAGACAGGACTTAGATTAGATCTAGTTTTGGTAAAGTAAAAGATTAGTTTCAAAGTTTTATGCCCTGGAGGCCAAGAGTTGTGTGTAGAGAAGAACATGACTTAGAAAAGGACATTTAAGGTCACATTTTGTCTAATTTGGGGAGAATTGTCCCATATGTGTTTATTTCTCTTCTCTTTTAAGAGGACATACACACTTAACTGGGTGTTGTCTACTTCCTCTTTCTGATTCTAAAAAGCATGTTTGATAAAATACTCTTAGGAAAGCGTATTTTGAGGGATTCTAAGTGTGTGAATGTTGTGAGTACTCGATTTGAATGATTCTGTGTGACTTGTACAAAATAATAAATAAGTAATAATAACACATAGGAGAGTGAGTGGAAAATTGGAAGTCTGAGAGAAAAGTGTGTGCGTAGGCAAACTGAAGTGTGTGTGCGTCAAACAGGAAGTCTGATTACAGCTTGTGAGCTGATGAGAGACGTTGCAACATGAAAACAGAGGAATTAGAGACTGAATGGCTTAAGAAAAGTAATAAAATTATATTAATTACATGTTTTAGTGTGTCAATACAGGTGGACTCTCCTCAACCTGAAAACATGAGAACAGCGGCAAAAGGGTAGATTAACACAATTGGAATGAAAACAGGCCAGGGCTTTTGGCTAAAATGTTATAGCTTGACCTCTCACTTTGTCCCGACCCTGAGAAGAAGCTCAAAGGACAGTTAATCTCCTGATGAAGACCGACAGAACATCGTGGACTTGAAGAATTAACAGCAGGCAAAAGACAGTGCAAGTGAAGCATTAATGAGTCCAGCAGCATGAAAGAAAGCATGTGATGCAACATCATGAACTACAAGCTGGTAAGAAAAGTGTGCCATGACTGTTTGAAGGCACTGAATGTGATATTTTGCCAGGCTAAGACTTGACCTGAAAGAAAAGACTAAAATATCAACGAAGAAGAAACAGAGAAGCAGAAGATCTGAGTGGGACTGTGTTGTTGGAGATTTTAAGGCCACACAGGACTCTGTGAAGAGAGGGTAAGGGACCAGTCAGAGGTCAAGCCTGGACGAGTTCGAGTGCGAGAGTACAGGATATAATTGGATTGAAAATGGAAGCTAAATCATGGAGGTTTAGGATTGTCCAAGACAAAAAAGAAAAGAAGAGAGAAAGACCGAGGAAAATAAATACATGAACTAACAATTACATGAATGAATAGAAAACACACATACACAAATTGTTACATGTGGAATTATTTTTGGAAAGAATTAGAAGTGAGACAGTTTGAATCCACAGCTCAGTGAAAAGATGCATGAATTAAACCTGATTATAAAATACACAAGAATGCAATGAAGAAAGCAGCTTACACTCCATTAACATGACCTCAGAATGCAATGAAGACACGCTTACACTTGTACACATGACATATATTGGTATTTTTGACTGGAAAGAGAGAGAAGTGGGTCCTTTAAGCACTCATGATAATAATGAAAGTCTAAGGAGCTTGGAAAGAAAAGCGTCTGGACTTCTTTAAGTTGCTTGAAGAAGAAGTCCAGACGCTTTTCTTTCCAAGCTCCTTAGACTACGATGACCTGGATGACTGAGAACCTTCACAGAGATAATAACGAAAATGTCTCAGTTTTGTTATCTGTAGGTGCAAGCAGACCTGGATCAATTTTCCACATGCAGCGGTGGGAAGAAAGTTATAGGGTAACATTACAGGGCGATGTGTCCCGGAACGTCAAAAGCAAGCTCTGACTCCTGGCTGAGGACAAGGGATGCTGTTATTTAAGGTGGGAAATCAAAATTTGGGTTAGCAAATTTGGGAAGAGAGAACTGACTGTTTAAGTGCAGAATTGTGAAGGATTGTGAAATTGTGAAACATATACAAAATTACACACACAAACAGAAAATGCATTAACCTTAGAATTACAGATCAGATGTGCACACTGTGTTTATTGTGTCATGATATCCCCCTACCCTACCCTGTGGCTTGTCGTGTCTTTCATAATGTTGTGCTGTGGTTATTCATGTGCTTTTTTTGTGCAGAGGAGTTTTTTTGTTTCCTGCTCCCGTGCTGTCCTGCCACGGAAGCACAGCATGAGAGGAGGTCTCTTTTTTTCCTCTTGTACCGCCCCTTTGTTGTGTACATTTCAGTGTTCTTTTCTGCAACGCTACCGATCTCCAACTTGTAACCCCATGTGATGTCTGCGTAATGTGTGTAAGGTCGGGGGGCGGGGGGGGGTCCCATCTCACTGCAGGGCAACCTGCTCGTGACAAATAAAGCTGATTCTGATTCTGATTCTGATTCTGACAAGAGAGCACATGAATATTAGATAGCATGTTGAGCGTGTGAGTCTGTTTATCATCTTGTCCAAATTGCTTAGTGTGTAGTAGTTTTTAGAAAAGAAACTTAGAATTCAGTGATGATGGTGTGCAAGTTGTGTGGTTTTTAACCAGACTTTCTGTGTATTGAGCAGGTGAAATTATGTCAGTTGACCCAAGAGTGTCAGGACCCTGAAGAACTTGTGGCAAAATGTTCTTTGTTTAAGATTCTTGAGGTTGCTGTTTTAGTGATGGGTTGATTCTGTCGGTTAGGTTTGTGTTGTTTTCTTATTTTAATAGAGAGAGTTTTATTAAACATGGACATGTCTAAGGGGGCCCATTACTTTTGTAACAGTGCACTTAGAAAAAACCTGTCAGGTGATTTTGTTTTGTGCTTTGATGAGCTAATAATAAGCTCTCTTTTTCTCATTTTTGTTCTGAAGCAGGCCTGGAAGAGAGTGAACTAACAGCGCTGACAAAATTTCCGGGAGAACAAACATAAGGTGGGCTTTCCAGATTATAACTGGCTGAGGAAAAGCTACCTGTGGGGACCTGATCAGATTGTGAGTCCCTGTCTAAAAGGACTACAGCGAGCCAATCCAGTCCAAAAGCATAAAGAAATATTTTCCTACAAAAAACAAAATAAAACAAATGAATGAGCTCATTTTGCTAAGAGTTGAGTATCTGATTATTTGTGCGGGAGGCTCCACTATCAGCAAATATCTTGTGTGATTGTAGATGAGTGAATGTGTGTGACTGGACCAAGGTTGGGATGAATAAATGTGGATAAACAATTTACCATGCCAGGAAGAGAAAGGGGATGTTGATTTTGGGTTGCTGATGTTTTTTTTGAGAAAATTTCTGTTTTATTGACTAGGGTTAGATTATGGTATTACATTATATTGTTGGGAGAATGCCAAATGCTAAAGGGGGAACATTTTTGATATAACTCATGTTACTATTGACTGAAGAAACACATAAGATAAGATAAGATAAGATAAGATAAGATAAGATAACCTTTATTAGTCCCACACGTGGGAAATTTGTTTTGTCACAGCAGGAAGTGGACAGTGCAAAAGTTATATAGCAAAAATTAGAATAAAATAAAATAAGAATAAATACAGTACACAACTGTACAGAATAGAATAAAATAAAATACTATATACAGTAGAATAAAATAGAATAAAATATACAATAAGATAAAAATAGAATACAAATGCTATATACAACTGAGTAAAAATACAACAATGCCAGAAAAGATTATTGCACATTAGTGTTATTGCTATTGCACATTTGTGGATGTGTGTGTTTGATCAGTTAAAGTCTTTGTTGTGGAGTCTGACAGCAGTGGGGAGGAAAGACCTGCGAAATCTCTCCCACACTGTGGGTGCCGCAGTCTCCCACTGAAGGAGCTGCTCAGGGCTGTCAGAGTCTCCTGCATGTTGTCCAACAGGGATGACAGCTTAACCACCATTCTCCTGTCACTCACCACCTCCACTGGGTCCAGAGGGCATCCTAGAACAGAGCTGGCCCTGCGGATCAGCCTGTTCAGTCTCTTCCTGTCCCCGGCAGAGATGCTGCCGCCCCAGCAGACCACACCATAAAAGATGGCTGAGGCCACCACAGAGTCATAGAAGGTCTTCAGGAGTGGGCCCTTCACTCCAAACAACCTGAGTCTCCGCAGCAGGTACAGCCTGCTCTGCCCTTTCCTGTAGAGGGCGTCTGAGTTATGAGTCCAGTCCAGTTTGTTGTTCAGATGAACACCAAGGTACCTGTAGCTGTCCACAGCCTCAATGTCCATACCTTAGATGTTCAGTGGTTGCAGTGGAGGATGTTTGTGCCTGCGGAAGTCTATCACCAGCTCCTTGGTTTTACTGGCATTGATCTGGAGGTAGTTCAGCTGGCACCAGTCGACAAAGTCCTGAGTCAGTCCTCTGTACTCCTTGTCGTCCCCATCAGTGATGAGGCCGACTATTGCAGAGTCATCAGAGAACTTCTGCAGGAAGCACTGGGTGGAGTTGTGGGAGAAGTCTGCAGTGTAGATGGTGAAGAGAAACGGAGCCAGAACCGTTCCCTGTGGGGCCCCCGTACTGCAGACGACCCTGTCCGACACACAGCCCTGAGTCCTCACATACTGTGGTCAGTCGGTGAGGTAGTCCAGAATCCAGGTAGTGAGGTGATGGTCCACTCCCGAGTTCTCCAGCTTGTCCTTCAGAACCGAGGGAAGAATAGTGTTGAAGGCACTGGAGAAATCAAAGAACATGATTCTCACAGTGCTCCCAGCGGTCTCCAGGTGAGCGAGGGAACGATGTAGGAGGTGAATGACGGCATCATCCGCTCCAATGCCAGGTTGGTAGGCAAACTGAAGTGGGTCCAGTGATGAGCTCACAAGGCGCCGAAGCTGAGCCAGGACCAACCGCTCCAGGGTCTTCATCAGGTGGGATGTCAGAGCCACCGGCCTGTAGCTGTTGAGGTCCTTGGGGCATGAAGTTTTTGGCACTGGTACAACACAGGAGGTTTTCCAGAGCTGTGGGACTCTTCCGAGCCTCAGGCTCAGGTTGAAGAGGTGCTCCATCACACCACACAGTTGGTCCGCGCAGGACCTGACGACCCTCGAGCTGATGCCATCTGGACCCGCTGCCTTCTTGGCTTTAATCCTCCTCAGTTCCCTCCTAACCTGGGTGGTTGAGAGAGACAGGCTGGAGCCTTGTGTTGAGTGTGTATTGGATGCTGTTGTTGGGGGTGGGGAGGAGTGAGCGGGGTGAATAGAGGAGGTGTGAAGTGTCTGAGGTGTCAGAGGGGGAACAGCAGCAGTGGGGGTGGGTGAGTCTGCAGCCGATGTTGGAGACTGCCTCATGGCTGAATCAAATCTGTTGAAGAAATGATTCAGTTCATTTGCCCACCTCACATCCCTCCCAGGCAGAGAGTTCTGATGTTTGTGGCCTGAGATGGTTCTGAGGCCTCTCCAGACTTCACCAACGTTATTTTGCTGAAGCTGGTTCTCCATCTTCTGCCAGTAGCTGTCCTTCCCATTCCTTATCAGTCCCCTCAACTCTCTCTGCACCCTTTTCAACTCCTCTTTGTCATTATTGCATGTAAGATGAACTAGCAAACACCGTCGTAGTTACATCCGGCTGTCTTCTTGTTTGATGGCAGATACTCCCTTCACCCTGGCCAAAAAGGCTAAAATGACCAAAGAAAAAGTGGAAAACAGTTAACTATGAGAGGTTTTTGGACAAAGTTTGTGTTTTTTCCATTGTTTAAGCACTGCTTCCAGCCAAGAGTGATACCATATATGCCCTATAGCTGAAGAAAAGGCTTACATTGTTATTTTTTTTACAAAAAAACAGCTAAACATGAGAGGTTTTTGGACCAATTTTGTGTTCTCCATTCTTTAAGCACCGGTTTGAGCACCGTTTAAGCACTGGCACCGTTTCAAAAGTACCGGTTTGGCACCGGTATCGGATAAAACCTAAACGATACCCATCCCTAGTCCTGGTAGGTACGGTGTTATCCACACAGAAATTAATATAGTCAGTAATGCATGTAGTAAGGCTGTCGATGTCCTCTCCGTGGTCATCACAGATCACCTCCCACACAGTGGACTCAAAACAATCCTTAAGAGCCTCCTCGCTCTCCTCCGACCATCTCTGCACTGTGCGGGTGGCTGGTGGCTCCCTGTGCACTAAGGGCTCATACACAGGGACAAGGTGCACCAGGTTATGATCAGATCTGCCCAGGGGAGGGAGAGGTGATGAACTGTATGCCTCTTCTGCATTGGCATACAGTAAGTCCAGTGTTTTATTGTCTTTGGTTGGGCAGGTCACATACTGGGTGAAGGTGGGCAGTGTGGAGTCCAGTGAGGCATGATTAAAGTCCCCTGATATTATGAGAAGGGCTCTCGGAGATTGTGTTTGCAGTCTGCTGACCACAGAGTGGAGAGAGTCACAGGCTGCATCCGCGTTGGCCGAGGGGGGGACATACGCTGTTATCGCGATAACATGCGAGAATTCCCGGGGCAGGTAGTACGGACGCATGCTAACGGCTAACAGCTCAATGTCTCTGCTGCAGAGTTGTTCTTTTACAGTGATGTGCCCAGGGTTACACCACCTGTCATTCACAAACACTGCCAGTCCCCCTCCTTTCCTCTTACCGCTGTCTCTCGTCCTGTCCACTCGCAGCAGCTGGAATCCCGGTAGTGTCACGCTCGTGTCCGGAGTTAGCGGTGTTAGCCAAGACTCCGTTAGCATCATGATGCTACATTGCCGGTACTCCCTGTGTGACCAGGTTAGCGACGTGAGCTCATCCATCTTATTGGGCAAAGATCTTACATTTCCAATAATTACAGAAGGAAGAGATGGTCGATAATGTCTCCTTCTCGGGCGACGGCGCTCCTTCCCAGTACGACACCCCCGTCTTTTCCTCCTCAGCTCGCTGGGAATGTCGGGTCTGTCCGCCGGCAGTACCGCTGCGGGACGCAGCGCTAACTGCTGATCCTTACTGTAAACAAAGGATCCCTGCTCTGGGTCCCCAGACACGGGTGAAAAAAGTAGAAAAAAACTAAGAAAAACGACCAGAACTAGCACAAAACGGTAGAACATGGTTGCAGAGTCTAATTACTAATACATTAGTTATAAAAAAAAATTACGAGAAGAAAAAGATAAGAAAGAAAGAAACTCAGAATGAGCAGAGCTGCTGTAACAGGCTGCCGCACACGGGGGGCGCCGGAAGTAACATGACTGATAACTGTTCTGTTTTAAGTTTTCTTTTTATAACACAGATTGGATCATAAGTGAGGAAAACTGAGTATGAAATGTGAAGTTCTAGTTAACACACAGCTTTTGTTTCTAGGAAGTTCCAAGGATGCAGGCTCTGGATGGAGCCAGGAGTTCAAAAAGATTTGACATGATGATTAAATTGATTTCATTCCTTAAACACAGGTTTGCAGGCCCGGAGCAGATATACCTGAGAGGAGGATGGCTGAGGTGCTTTGAGAAATGATATGACTAACCTTTTTCTTTAATTTCCTAAGCTCGAGTGAAGGATTTTGAGTTTGTAACACATAAGATGTGTCACAAAAGGGGGGATTTGAAGGATTTAAGGTTTAATTTGAAATGGGTTTTAGGATTACTTGATGACGTTTGGGGTTTTTGATAATTTAGATATGGTAAAACTGAGGCAGAAATTATTTTCATGTTTAAGTTAAAGGATTAAAATGAACTGAATCCTGTGTAGAAGATAAAATGCCGGTGTTCATAAGAAGCTGTATACCAAACTTAAAGGGAAACTGCGTGACACTTTGAAGAAAAGATATGCTTTGGGGAAAACTAGTGAAGATTTTAGGAGTAGAAAATGTTTAATTTATTTTTGATTTCTAGAATAAAAGGATATAATTTAGGCTTACACATACAGATTGTCACGGTCCTGGGTCGGTTCGACCCAGCATTTTGGGTTTCTTATGCTTTGGTTTATTTTTGCATTATGGATCATTTCTTATCCTCTGGTGATGCTGTTTTGATTGTAATTGTGTTCTGTTCCTTTGCCGATGATGAGTATTTCTGGTTTGGGTTTTGTTAGCTTGCCCTCATGTTTAGTTTAGGTGGCCTGTGTTTGGTCTTCTCTGTCTGTCCGTGATGTTATTGTGCTTGCTTATGAGTCTGCGTCTGTGTCTCTGTCTGTCGTGTGCTTCCTGTTTTATTCTGAAGGTCCCCGTCTCATGTGAGTGTGTTCAGTTTACGTTTCCCCTGTCCCGTCAGCTCTGATTTCTCCCAGGTGTGTTCCCCTCCTGTCTCTTGTGGTGGCAGATTTCTTTTCTCATGTATTAATCACATATTTAATCATATCACATTAGTTATAGTTATATCACTTTCTCACTTTACTATAGTAAGAGCACTCCTGTTACTAGTTTACATGCATGTGTAATGTTAACACAGTGAGGCCATTGTAATGGGAGACATTATACAGGTAGTGAGACTCCTTCTGCTTATCAGGGATGTAAATCCTTAGGTGAAGGCTAAGCAGAAAACAAGGTCATAATTCTCTCTGTGAGGGAGAAGGTATGGTCCCCCCGTGAGAGGGGCCAACATGTGAGAGTTTGTGGAATGTTCTTTGTCTGTGTCTCTGTATATAAGATGTAAGGGCGGTGGCCACAATTCAGAGATGATCCTGGTGTTTCACTGGGATGCTCTCTCCACATTGCAATGTGTTCATTAAACCCACTTCAAATCAAGCTCACTGGGTGTGTTGCAGGTTATTGTTAAAATTTCCACAACAATTTGGCGTTGTCGAACAGGATTCCTCACGTGAGTTTCGCTGAATCGCAGGTACGTGGTGACTGGCCATCCTGGGGGAAAATTGCCCCGGTCCCACCGTTCTTTTCAAAAAAAAGGGGGAACCGCTAGAGGCCTTCAGCGACTGACACATGCAGGAATTTAACGAACTATGAGGTAAAGAAATGGAAAAAGAATCTGCAACAGTGAGCTGTTTTGATTTGTGGGGAGTTTTCAAGTGGACCACAAAAAGGGAAAACCTCAAAAAAAAAACGACGCCTAAATTATGGATTGTCGTGGGAAGGACTCTTCTGTCCTTGGGAAGGACTCTTCTGTCCTTGGGTTTATGGTTTTTAGCCCTTTGTACCGAAGCAAAGGCTGCAGAGGGGACGCCTGGCTGTAATGGGTGCTGAGCTCAGCAAAGCGGCTACAGGAGCCGTGGGTAGGTTGTGTCCCTAGAGGTGGTCTGGGTGAAAACTCCAAATGGGTGAAGTATGTTTTGTGTAAGAGAAAGATGTTGACAGGAATAAGAGGGGGTTTTTTTTTGTTTGTTTGTAGTTTATTCTTAAGTTGTTGTTGCTTTTGTTGTTGTCCTTTTGTTTTGGATGGACCACTGGGAGGGAAACCTCAGGAATACGACACCTAATTTCAGGACTGTTGTGGGAAGGACTCTGTCCTTAGTTTGTGGTGTTTAACACTTTTGCACCACAAGGAAAAGGCTGGACGGCGAACGCGCTTGTCCACAAAGCTGAGGTCAGCAGTATGGCCACCTCCGGGTGGTCTGGGCAAATCCAGGTTTTGATTGCGTGATTTTTTTTTTTTCCTCTTTCAGAAATATGGGAAAGAAGACGTGCTGTGGGTGTGTGTACAACCGAGAGTGATGGAAAGAGATGTGTTAAAATGTGTACAGAAGAATAAGAGAGGGAAAGTGTTAATGAGCAGTGATGAAAATGATATCAAATAAATGTCTTAGTGTTTTTGTACAGGTGGCTACTGTTAAGGGTTCAAAATTGAGGGGAGATACAAAACCAGAACAGTCCAGAAAAACAATGATTTTATTTAAGCACACGCGCGGGAAGATAGTTACTGCAGACATCAGCAAGTATATCTTCGCCCAAAATACATTTCAGATTGCTTTTATAATATCAGGGTATTATGACGCCCCCTCATGCGTTTACAAGCACATAATTTGCATGTTCAGAACATTCATGTATTTTAAGAATTAAATGAAAACACAGAGATTCCTCTTTTTGGCATCTTCTTCCAAACAAGGCAATGGTCTCAGGCCTTTGAGATCTCCAGGGGCTGGTCCTTTCCATGCGTCACCTGTTGTCAAGAAAACTCTAGTGCAGCATGTTAGCTGAATACATTCAGGCCTATGCTCAAATCTGTTGCTAGGTTATATGTGGTATATATATATGTGTTTTGTAAGCATGTGTGCAATCTTTCTTAAGCTCCCGGCTTCTTAACCAATGGGTCACCCAGACATCACGCTGAATGAAGCTTGAGACCTTCAACTACCTGGGAAAGCTTCAACTCTTTATGAGCCCAGAACTGCAATGTGTGTATAAAGGTATAACAATGTAAAAATGATTATGACTGCACCTGTAATAAAGGTTAATGTGGTGTCAGTGTGTTAACTGTCTCCCTGCCATCTTAAAGCTATATGTGATATTATTAATGCGATGCTAATGCTAAAGAATATATATTGTAGCAGTAAAGCAATTTCTTTAATTCCACACTACAGAACTGGATCAACGTCCTCCACAAGCACAGCGGCCAGAGCAAAATGATAGATTAATATAATTGGAACCACATCCAGCCGTGTTTTGGCTGAAAATTACACAGCTTCACTCCATGTGCATCTTCCGATAAAGAACAAGCTTCGAGGGCAATCGATCTCTCCCTAAAGACAAAATGCAGTTCGAGAGCAACGGCGTCGACTTCAAGACTCAACAATGTGAACGCACAGCAACACTGCCCTAAACCTTAAAGGGTTCAGCAGCATGTACAAATACCATGGATGGATGGAAGTATGCGCTCCCAGTGACATCACTGTGTGTGAATGGACTTGAGAAGACTGTTTGAGTTTCACATTTGCCATACTGGGAGCTGAAATGGCAAAGGAAGAGACTGAAAAGAGTGAAAGACAAAAGGCAAAGCTGAAGAAGAACAGCCCACTGGGCCCCTGACACGCCACAACTGTGAACTGCTGCAGATGTGGGAGACAGAAGCTGTGAGAAGAGAGAGCATGGAGGAAAAATGAAGTCTGTTGTTGTTAATGTGAGAACACATGAAAATTGGGTTGGAAAACTGTGGCCGGCTGTCTTGTGGAGGTTGAGAAAAGTCCGTAGGATCGCAACAAAGGTAAAACTAAAACACACACAAACACAGAGATAAATGTGAAGGAAAGGCAGCTCTGAGGACATGCCCTGCTGAATCTGCAGCTCCACTGCACACACATCCATTAAACCTGCCTACTAACACACACACACATGCAAAGGAGATCAACTTGTTATCTGTCATCAGTGTTAAAATTGTACAAATTTCACAGACACTTGTTATTAAACGCTGAGTGTATCCACTGCTGACAATTAACTCTCCAGGTTGCAGGACTACAGTTTAACTTTTGTGGGAAAAAAGATTCTGGTTTGACCAACCAGTGATCAGACAATAAATTTAGTTGTTAATATAGTAAATTGTCAAATACTTTCTGCTTGATTGGTGCAGCACAAGTAATTTACTGTATGAAGGAAATTCTCTTTTGTGATAATATTTTGAACATGCATTTCTGTTGTCCTGTCAACTTGGTGGGTTAATAGCTGATATGCAAATTAGTTGATTGTTACTAGATCAGGGAAGGGTGACTGGATTATAAAACAAGTGAATAAGATGTAGCAGAGGGTTGAAATGAGTTTCCTGTTTCTGATGTATGGGTGAAGCTTGCATTCAGATATACACTCTGATTACATGAGAACAAACTTGTTTTGTGAAATACACGACAGCATGTTACGTTTTATGTTTGGGGAGGAAAGAAAAGGGGGAAGAAATTCACATTCCAGTGATAAAACATTGATATGAAGTGTTTAGGAAGCTTTTAATGGTGAACATTAGTGTTGTGTGAACTGTGCAGCTGCTAATAAAAAAGGATGGACAGTTGTCTGTGTATTTAGCAGGTGGAACTATGTTGGTTGGCCCCAGACTTTCCAGAATTGTGTGATATTCTGGAGCACTTGTGGGCAACCAGTAAATATGATGTGGGGAAAATGAGCAAAGGTAGTAACTCTTAAGTCTGATTTCAGACCATGTAAGCATCAGTTGTTAATTAAAGCCAGAAGCAGTGACTGCAGCACTGCATGGCAGGTTCTAATGCATACAGCCTGTTATTTCACCTGAAGGCAAAACTTTTCCTGTGATTTTTACGGTAAATTTTGGGGTTTTTGTTTTAGTACCAAGCTGATTTTGCCAGTTAGGTTTGGGTTGTTTTTCTTTTTCTAAGAGAAAGACTGTTTTTTTGTTTTGTTTGTTTGTTTGCTTTTTTACACTTAGACATGCCCGGAACCGGGCCTAATTTTGGGGTTGTTGTTTCTTTTTTGTAACAGTGCACTTAGGAAAAAACCTGCCAGGTATCGCCCCTCTGGGCGTGATATTTTGTGTGTTGATGATTTAAAAGCAGGCCTGCAAGATGGGGAGCAAAAGCGCTATAAAATACTTTAATTGAGAGCAAATATAAGGTGAGCTTCTCTAGATTACAATTGGATTCTGAGAAAATTCACCTACATAGGACGCTGACCATATTAGATGGTAAATCCTGTGTTTAAAAGGATTGTAGCGATTCAATCCACTTCAAAAGCAATAAGAATTATTTTTGTTTTTGGAATGAAGAAATATTGCTGTCAGTGGATATTTATATTTGTGCGCGGTTTTCCACTATCAGCAATGATCATTATGAATTCATGTGACTGGATGAATGCATGTGACCGGTATAAATGCAAATGCAGAGGACTGTGGCTGGACTGATGATGTGGACTAAATGTGACTGACTTGAAATTGAGAAGATGGTAACTATTTTAGTATTAGTCACTTCTAATGCCTAATCCACCCAAACAGTGAAAGAAGGTGGATGTGTGTGAGTTTGTTTGCTTGTTTTTGCAGGAGCAGAAGGATGACAGAGACCAGAGGAGGAGCGACTGTAGGTTTACATGAATGAGGACGGGCCTTGCAGACTTAACCTTTAAGCTGCTACTTTTCTGTTTTACTGATTTTGTGTGAAAGAAACTGGTTTTACTGGCTGCTTGTTGGTTATAGTAACACACTGTGTTGTTGGAAAATGTCAAATGTTAGAAGTTGGTAGAACACATAGCGGCCTTGAAGAGCGTGCAGAGAAGGCCAGCCCACATCAGCTGCAGTTAAACTATGCTCTGATGAACGGCTTTCACCCGCCCACTGCTGACTTCATTAGGAAACAACATTTTAATCAAAACACAGACGGGTCCGTTGAATGCATGAATTGGGCCCGCCATGTGCAGGAAGTCACAAAGCTCTGACCATAGATTTAATTGAGGTGGATAAATGCTAAAAGTAGTGAGGTTGCACCTCCACATGATGACAGGGTGGATGTATCTATGTGTATTTCTCTGTTTTTAAAGCAGTGGAAAGATGACAGCAACATCCTAGGTTGCGTGCTGATTTAACCTTTTAAATGCCACTTTCTGTGTCTGTGAATTTACCAGCAGAGTGTTATTATGACCTAGTATTGCCAAATGCAGAGGTCACTGTGAGAAAGTGTTTATACACTTGCGCAGGCTAACATTTACATTCTCTTTTCTTTCATCATGTGATCTGATTCTGTGATTTATGGTAGGACACACAACTGGTTAATTTTTTTTCTCACAGGATTACTGGGTTTATGTGTGAAGGCAACTGTGATTACAGGTTATATGTTAGTTATGCAATTACACTATGTTGTTGAGATAATGTTGGAGAAAATGTGAATACAGTGTCAAACATACTGTGTTTGAAACCAGTATTACTTCTTTTACAGCAGAGGGTAAACTTTATGATCTTTTTGCAGCACCTCTGGAACCTGTTGATCCAGGAACAACCTCCAGGATGCTTCATATGTTTTGCTGATGTTTGCTTCTCTCTAAGAGTGCTGGTGGAGGATTCGGCACAGACACAGACAGACATAAGTGAAACGAAACAGGTTGTGCAGTGATTACAGAACATATCACTGTTGAGCTCATAGTGTGAAAACAAGTGAGTGACAATACTTAAGAAAAGTCACTGGTTACTGTAGTTTTGATTAAACACATGGGGTGATTCATCATTTGGGTAAATTATGGCAACAGTAGTGTTTTTACTTATCTGGGGAAATAAACTGCACATGGCACACTTGTGTCTGTGGTGTGGGATGCCTATGACCCTACAGTTGTTTGCAAGTGTGAAGTTTGTATTTACTCACCGATTTTGCTTTCTATGTAATTGTGGTGTGGATTCGAGCTCCAGGCAGAGCCAAGAGTTAGACCAACTTAACACTTAATACTAATTTTATTCTCTAACAATGGGGTTTACAGGGCTGGTGCGAAATTACTCTGGAGGAGAAGCCCTGATGTTGTCTGAGAAATGATCTAATTAACCATTTTCTTTTGTTGTTCTCCTAGTTCTGTTGAGTTGACTCATGGGAGAGACCATGTGTCAAAAGGAGGGATTCCAGGTTTAACATGAAACAATGCTTTCTATGTTTTCCATGATGATTTTGTCCATGGCTTTTTACTGTGATTTGTGGGATAACAGTTCATTTCAGGTATTAAACCTCTACAGGGTGTAATTCCATGTTCAGATAAGCTTTTGATGATCTATAAGTAAACTTCACTGAACTGGAAGGGAAATGTGGTTTGATGATGGTTGACATGTTTTCCAAACGGTTAGAAGTTTGTCCTCCTAGTAAAGGGATACAGGTGCAGTGGTCAGAGTATTGCTGGAAGAAATCATCCCAAGGGTGGAATCTCCTGACTGAGACTGGGTGCTGATCAGAAGTCTTCAGAGACCCAGCGAGAAGCAGGGACCATTCATAGCAAAGCTGACAGCCCAGGCAGTGGTTGAGGTCAAAGGTCGTGCGGTTTGGGGCCCTACTAAAAATCATGAGAAGATTCCAGAACCACAGCAATAACCATAAAGCTGCGTTGGAATGAGAGGGTGAGGGGTGAAAAGAGCGCCCTCCTCCAACAAGGGCATGCCAAGCTCCAACTCAACGACTGCAGAGCAGACTCTGAGCCACCCAAGAGGGATCAGCGAATGAATGCAGATCACACCTGCTTAAACAGCCAGTCAGTTTCCCTGGAAAGCTTAGTATGTTTTTAAGTTAAGGAGGTCGTTGGTGTGATGTTAATAATCATTTTATAAATGATATGCATTTACATGACTCTCCAAACATCACAAACTCTGTTAGAGTCCTGAGCCTGAGTAGAAGTGATTGGAGTAATTATAGCATGCAAGTTTTACAGCAACTTGTGCGCATTTTGTAGGGTAGGTAGACTGATTATCTAGCATGTCAGTTCCTGATGCGTAAGTGCATCAGGCCCTCATTGTCTGAGTAAACATAGTAACAACAGTTGTGAGTTCTTTTGACATGTGTACTCAATTTTGACACATTTGACACCGTAAAGGTAGGATTTGGGGTTCATCACATTTCATTGAGGGATTTTGATCTCAATGAAATCAACCTCAAACATGCTGGAAGCACCTAAAGCAGGAGGTCTAGAGTTAAATGTGGTTGTTTTGGTTTCCCCAATCACTGATGTGGGCACAGTAAAGATGATTGTAAATGCCCTTGAGAGGGTTTACACCTTTTAAACAGGCCGATGGCCCCACAATAGTAAAGAGTACAGTACACTGCATAGATGGAGTGGAAATATCTATAATTCTGTTGCAAAATGTAGCTCAGAAGTGTTTGATACATGATGGCTATGTGGAAATTCATGGCTACTTTTGGGTTTTACTCTAAAAGAAGCACTAACATCAGTGTTAGTATATGTTTGTGGTATTAATTTACAGGTTCAGACATATTCACTGTCCTTGATGGCAAACATCTGGACAGGGCAAAGCAAATGGCACAAAGTAGGGTGTGATGTTTGGTGAGGCATGTGTGCCTCAATCCCTAATAACACTGGGGATGAGGGTCTTTTATAGAAACAGTTAATAAATTGGGAGACTTAATGATAAAGTGGGAAAATATATCACACACTGAAAAACGTCCTTATCTTAACAACGGGTTCTTATGAGAGAGCAGCTTGATGTAACTATGGTTGAAGTTTTCTTTGCAGATGAAAAACAAACAGTGTTTCTTTTCTATACATGATCTCATATTGTGTTTTATTTTATGATATAACTGCCATCCTTCGAACAAAGGGTGGAGACTCAGATGGAGAGAAGATGACCATAAAATGTAAATTTGTTGTTTCCTTCTGACCATAGGGAAGATGCACATTGTGAATTCTTTGAGTACACAATGGTGCTGATGTTCAGTAGTTAGAAAAGAAATCTCCATGTGTTTTTATGTGATTCTTAATTAATTATTTTTAATTCTTAATTGTGGTATCACAAAGGGTGGAATGTGGTGGCAGATTTCTTTTCTCATGTATTAATCACATATTTAATCATATCACATCAGTTATAGTAATATCACTTTCTCACTTTACTATAGTAAGAGCACTCCTGTTACTAGTTTACATGCATGTGTAATGTTAACACAGTGAGGCCATTGTAATGGGAGACATTATACAGATAGTGAGACTCCTTCTGCTTATCAGGGATGTAAATCCTTAGGTGAAGGCTAAGCAGAAAACAAGGTCATAATTCTCTCTGTGAGGGAGAAGGTATGGTCCCCCCGTGAGAGGGGCCAACATGTGAGAGTTTGTGGAATGTTCTTTGTCTGTGTCTCTGTATATAAGATGTAAGGGCGGTGGCCACAATTCAGAGATGATCCTGGTGTTTCACTGGGATGCTCTCTCCACATTGCAATATGTTCATTAAACCCACTTCAAATCAAGCTCACTGGGTGTGTTGCAGGTTATTGTTAAAATTTCCACAACACTCTCATCCCTTGATTACTGCCATGTGTATATAAGCCCTGTGTGTCCTTTGTTCTCTGTCGCGTCGTTAATGTCTTCAACCCTCAGGTTAACTGTGTGTTCTGTCTGCCAGCCTGCTTAGTTTATTTTCTATTTTTCTCAGTTTAGGTTAGTTCTGTTCTGTTGCTATCCAGCAATAAAGCTGTGCGTTTTTGAGTCCACGTCTGCCTCCGAGTCCTGCATTTTGGGTCCTTTCTCCGTGCCTGCCTGCACACAGCCATGACAGAACAACGCGACCACAACCAGGACCCAGCGGACTCGTCCCGGGAGTATGATCTCACCCGCATCCAAGGTTTGATGAAGCGGATTTCCCTCAGTAAAGACACCAAGGCTATGGCGGTTGGGATTAACGCTATCAAAGCGATCCTGGAGGGAAATCCTCACCTGCGCCAGCTAAGAGGATTTATGGGCTATATGGACCAGCTGCACGAAGCCCAGGAGGTGCTACAAGCTCGGGAGCTCGCAGCTTTTGCCCGCTCCCAGTTTGCTAACCCGAAGCCACCGCAGCAGCAGCCGCGGGGCACGGAGCTTCCCGCTAGGCAGCAGCGACCGTCACGGGGGAGAGGCGTTTCCACACCTCTGCCGCGGGATCCCTCCGCGTGCTGTTCCAAGCCCAATTCACCGGCCTCCTTCTTGGCGGCGATGTGGTCCGAGGATGAGGAGCAAGTTTTCCTCCCTCCACCATCACCAGTTTCCTCCGTCGCTTCTGTTCCCTTATCTGGGAGGAAACGCCGCTCACGCCGCCAGTCCCCCTTAACTCAGCTGGATTCTGGAACTCCTGAGCGGCCAGCTGGGGTGAGTGAGAAAAACACTTTTCCTGTTCCGTCTGAGGGCGGCTGTTCCATCTCAGGAAATTTAAAGGACTTTGTTCATGCTCCTTTGGAGCCCAGAACCATAACAAATAAACTGAAGGTCAAGTGTGAGACTGCAAATTCCAGGAACGTGCTTGTTGCTGCTAAACTAGCATTTCCTGAGACTTTTGAGCTAGTGCAACCTCCTCTTCCCTCCACTGACAGCTCAGCGGAGCCATCTCTGCCTCCTGTTTCTTCCTTGAGTCCAGACTGTTTTTCACCCGTTCACTTAGAACAGAAGAATCTAAGGAAAACTGTTTCCTCTGAGCTCATCCAGCAGGGTAAACTGTGCTCTGGAGGCTCAGGAGAACCTATGCCACCACCCACTTCTCTTTCATTGCAACCAACTCTCCAGCCAGAAGCTCGCTTAGCTGCCCAGCCAGAAGCTCGCTTAGCTGCCCAGCCAGTCACTCAATCACCAGTTCCACCTTTACCACAACCACCACTACAACCTGTTCTCCAGTCAGTTCAGTCTCCTCCTGTTCAGTCGAGTTCAGTGCACTCTCTTGTATTGCCAGCTCCTCAGCCACCATCTCCACCCGCTCCTCAGCCACCATCTCCACCCGCTCCTCAGCCACCATCTCCACCTCAGCCACCATCTCCACCCGCTCCTCAGCCACCATCTCCACCCGCTCCTCAGCCACCATCTCCACCCACTCATTTTCAGGAGGAGAATAGCCCCACACCGACTGTTGTTGCTCCTCCAGACCTGGCTAAATCTGAGACTTTTACTCTTTCCGGGGCCTCCCCAGAGGTTAAATATCAGCATTCAGTTAACTCTGGCCCCCTGGATATAAAGAAGTCAGCTGAGGACTGCACCCGGCTGTCGCTGCCTGAGTTGAGTCAATGCTCTGTGCAGCTGCAGTCAGCTATGTGTTTGCCAGAGGCCAGTGTGCCTGCTGATCCTGATCCGTTCCTGCCAGAGGCCCACGTGCCTGCTGGTTCAGCCCTGTGTGTGCCAGGGGCCCCGGTGCCCACTGGTTCTGAGACTGTTTTCGCTGGGGGGCCCGAGGAGCCCGTCCAGCCCCAAGACTCGTCAGCTGGAGGTTCAGGAGAACCTAGCCAGCCTTCTGCCTTGTCAGCTGGAGGGCCTGAAGAGCCCGTCCAGCCTTCTGCCTCGTCAGCTGGAGGTTCTGGAAAGCCTAGCCAGCTTCCTGTTTCATCATTCTCGCCAGCTGCAGCAGCCTCCTCATCAGCTACATCCACGCCGCCTGCAGCAGCAGCAGCTTCATTCACGCCGCCTGCAGCGGCCTCCTCATCTGCTTCAGCGCCGCCTGCAGCAGCCTCCTCATCAGCTACATCCACGCCGCCTGCAGCAGCCTCCTCATCTGCTTCAGCGCCGCCTGCAGCAGCCTCCTCATCAGCTACATTCACGCCGCCTGCAGCAGCCTCCTCATCTGCTTCAGCGCCGCCTGCAGCAGCCTCCTCATCAGCTACATTCACGCCGCCTGCAGCAGCCTCCTCATCAGCTACATTCACGCCGCCTGCAGCAGCCTCCTCATCAGCTACATTCACGCCGCCTGCAGCAGCCTCCTCATCTGCTTCAGCGCCGCCTGCAGCAGCCTCCTCATCAGCTGCATCACCCACGCCGTCGCCTGGTCCAGCTTCAGCTTCACCCGCGCCGTCGCCTGGTCCAGCCTCAGCTTCACCCGCGCCGCCGGCAGCAGCCGCGGCTTCATCCACGCCTGCAGTAGCCGCAGCCTCTGCATCAGCTTCAGTTTCGCCTGGTCCAGCCTCTGCCTCAGCTTCATCAGCATCGCCTGGTCCAGCCTCTGCCTCAGCTTCATCAGCGTCACCTGCAGCAGCCTCCTCATCCGCTTCAGCGTCGCCTGCAGCAGCCTCGTCCGCTTCGGCTTCAGCCTCGTCTGGTCCAGCCTCTGCCTCGTCTGGTCCAGCCTCTGCCTCGGCCTCGTCTGGTGCTGCAGGGATCACGCCACCTTCAGGTCCCAAACTGCTGCCTCGACATCATCGGTCATTTGTCAGGCTGCTTGTTGGGCATCATCACCACCGTGGCCGGCCTCCGGACTTGCTCTGCTGCCGTCGACGCCATGCGCGCGGTCGGCCCCCGGAACTATTTCTACACCGCCGCCGTTGCCATCCGCACGGCCGCCCCCGGAACTGTTTGTCCGTCGCCGCCGTTGCCGTCCATGCGGCCGGCCTCCGGATCTGCCCCGCTGCCGCTGCCTTTCGCACGGTTGGCCTCCGGAACTGAACTGGTTTGGCCTCCTGTGCGGTCGGCCTCCGGGTCGGCCCCCTGAACTGTTTGTTAGGTCTGTGTTTCTTGACCGTCTGGGTTTTTGGCTTGTGTTTGGACTCTGTCCCTCCGTCCTGGACCCCCGCCGCCCGCCCTGGTTGGGTTGTTTTCTGTTTTTTGGCCAGTTTTTGTGTTTCTGTTGGGCTGTCTGGAGCCAGCCCTTGAGGGGGGGGTACTGTCACGGTCCTGGGTCGGTTCGACCCAGCATTTTGGGTTTCTTATGCTTTGGTTTATTTTTGCATTATGGATCATTTCTTATCCTCTGGTGATGCTGTTTTGATTGTAATTGTGTTCTGTTCCTTTGCCGATGATGAGTATTTCTGGTTTGGGTTTTGTTAGCTTGCCCTCATGTTTAGTTTAGGTGGCCTGTGTTTGGTCTTCTCTGTCTGTCCGTGATGTTATTGTGCTTGCTTATGAGTCTGCGTCTGTGTCTCTGTCTGTCGTGTGCTTCCTGTTTTATTCTGAAGGTCCCCGTCTCATGTGAGTGTGTTCAGTTTACGTTTCCCCTGTCCCGTCAGCTCTGATTTCTCCCAGGTGTGTTCCCCTCCTGTCTCTCATCCCTTGATTACTGCCATGTGTATATAAGCCCTGTGTTTCCTTTGTTCTCTGTCGCATCGTTAATGTCTTCAACCCTCAGGTTAACTGTGTGTTCTGTCTGCCAGCCTGCTTAGTTTATTTTCTATTTTTCTCAGTTTAGGTTAGTTCTGTTCTGTTGCTATCCAGCAATAAAGCTGTGCGTTTTTGAGTCCACGTCTGCCTCCGAGTCCTGCATTTTGGGTTCTTTCTCCGTGCCTGCCTGCACACAGCCATGACACAGATATGTCAAAGGAAAATCGTGTATATGTGATCAACTACATGAAATGTATTCTTTTAGGATCACTGAGCAAATGTCTACGTGACTTTTCACCTAATAACTTTTGTGACGATAAACTTATTTACCAACTAGCAGCTTCCTCTTTTCTAGAACATACAGACTTAGAAAAGGGGAACCTCAGCTACGGTGTGATTTAAAGAAATCCCCTGTCAAGATATTACATAGATTTATTCCTAGGGTAGAGGTGAAACACAGTTTGCTTTGTCTTGGTGTAGGAACTGGTGATGCAGAAGCTGTAAAGATAGACATGCTATGAATAAGTTGATAGGAAACATGTCGAGACAGTTATATAGGGCAAAGGTGGTAGAGCTTGTATGTGTGTTGAAAAGAGGAAGTAAGTTTTGTACAGGACGTGCTTAAGATGATCAGATGAGAGAAGGAGAGAGGTTTTTACCCAGATGAATAACATTGAAGATTATATACGTAGAAGTGATTTTTATACACATTGCGATTGTGCTTATTCAGAGTTGTTGCTTGGTCTACAGAGAGTCTTAAGCTTTGTTTGGCGCGATGTCCAGACAATCTATTGTGTAAGGGACTTGGAGCATAGAAGGATAAACCGCATACACGCTTACAAACACTTAGAACCCGTAAACCTGCCAGGCCAAACGCCTGAAACTCATTTAGCTTCTAACTGCATTTTAACAGATGACAGGAGATTAGTTAAAGAAGAGCGTCCGTCTAAGAGACCATGTAGGCTTGAAACTTATTGCCTTGTATGGAAAGAAGATGCTAGAAAGAGGAACTTGGGTGTCTGACTTTAGCTCTAAAAATTGATCGTTGTCTGTAAAATATGCAAATGATGTTCTTAAGATGTAAATTATGTTCTTAGAACGTGAGAAGGGGCATAATCCTAATGAATGAAACCATACTGAATTGAGTTGTTCGGAGAAGATCTCTGTCTGTTTTTATGCTCAGATGGTGATGGTTTATATCTTACCCTGGGCGTGTTTAATAAAACTAAAAGTGTTGCACACACACATAAAGAGCATTGAGATTAAGTAAAGTTAATATAAAGGACAGAGCCCAGAACATGATATGGTGAAACAACTTTGAATGATTAAAGGAACATTAGATGAACACAGTAGATTAGTGAGGTGTAGCAGAGAGAGGCTTTTTGTTTTCTATTCTTTACAGGAGAAGATTTCAGGACCACAGCGACCACAGAATCCTGGAAGCCCGAGACCGAACGGAACCAACCAGAGAAAGGAGAAGAACAGAGCACAAAGACACCTAGTTGTTTATATTGCAAAGAAGATCAAAAGCTTGTTAGACATAGGTTATAATAGGAGCATAAAAGTGATGAGAGGGACTTTACCAATAGCTGCAGGATTTTTATGTTATGTAAATTGCCCAAACACAGTGTTCAGACCGGATATGCGCTACCCGTTAAAGGGGGCGAAGAAATCAGGCCTAAGTTTAAAGATGAAAAGGGTTAACTCTATAGAGGATGTTTCCAAAGGTTGAGAAAACAATGAAGGACCTTTTACCAGGAAAAAGCTAATTGTATCTTTTACACTTTACAGTGTACACTGAGGGAAGTCAGGAATAGTTTAAACTGGGTGAAAGGGGGGTATAGCAAGTAGATTTAGGGCAGCTCACAGCCCGGCGTAAACGCAAGGTGCTGTCACACAGTTTAAGTTATTTGTTTGATTTATTTTTATGACAAAATAATTAGGAAACATTGAAAACATACAACCCGTTGAGGGGACAGATAGGGTTGGTGTTACGGGTCCGAAATTGAGGACGAGAGTAAAACAATCATGGTCCAGAAGAGGTCAATCAAACAATTGATTTTTAATGAATACACGCAGCGTGGGGAGATGTAAACTGTAAAACATCAGTTGTAAATCCCCAACCAAAAATACACTTCGGATTGCTTTTATAACATCAGGGTATTATGACGCCCCCTCATGCGTTTACAAGCACATAATTTGCATCTTAAGAACATTATTTGCCTCTTCTACAGACACTGATCAATTTTAAGAGATAACTGCAGAGACAGGAGTTCCCCTTTCTGGCATCTTCTCCAAATAAGGAGATGGGGTCCCCATGGACTTGTCCTCCTCTTTGCGTCACCTGTTGCTAGGCAAACTCAAATGCAACAAGAAGCTGAATACATTCAGGCCTTTGCTCAGCTACTATTTTACTGTAACAATATACTCAGCATATAAGCTTTTAAGATTATAGTTTTAACTCAACGATTTAAGTGGTTGTAACTGCACCTGTAATAAACATATTAATATTTGATTCTGATAACCTCTGTAATACCAATTATAACATAATGCCAGCAACTTCAATAAATGCTTGGATGAATGATAATTAATACAATGTTAAGGATGGTGGTTATATACAGTTCAGCAGTAAACTAATTTCTTTAAATATTACAATCCCCTCTCTTGACCTCTTGCCCACAAGAGGTCACTATACTATGTCTTGTGTCACCGCTCGACCCACTCTGTCACCTCTACATCCATTAATGGCACCATGGGCGCCAAAACCACCATTCCCAGGTCCACTACCTTCGCTCTGACCCTCTCTTGCCGTCCCCTGACTCAGCAAATCAGACAATAACCTCATGTCATCTAAGTGGTCCGGTAATAAACACCAGCTCCCACTCGAAAACACTTCATGCTTAAGTGGTCTCTGCTCCTTTCCTGGGTCCCTCTCTAGTGGAAATCTAGTGGAATGGACCCTCGTCATCAATCACTAAGTAAACTGAATTGGCGCAGGTCTCAAATAAGAAGCAGAAGACACTTGGGCCTTCGCTCAGGCCTGCTACTAGATTTATGTGTTTTGTAAGCATGCATGCAATTAACCTGCTATGTTCTCATCTTCCCTCAACATGTATCACCTGGACACTCTCACCAGTGAAGCTTAAAACCCTCTTGGATAGAACATCAACTCTAAACGAGCACAGATATGCAATGTGTATAAAATCAACTAAACCTGTGAATAGAATGAATGTGATGACAAACATATTCAATGCAATATGAACCCTGTAAACAATATTACTGATAAACAATGCTGTAAAACATGTTCTTAATGCAATCATAATAATGCAGATTATATAGTAGGAATAAAAGAATTTCTGAATCCCCACATTCCCTCAGTGCCCACTGTAAAGTGTAAAAGATACAATTAGCTTTCTCCTGGTAAAAGGTCCTACATTATTTTCAGAAACAAAGCACCGTGTGTTCCACCTTTGCCCTATAAAATAAATCTATATCATGTTTGTGTCTGTAAGCATGTTTTGCATTCATTCATTACACTCCACGCCATCCCTGCAAGTTAAGAGCTATACAGTTAAAAGCTACAGGCCTTTGGCCTCGCCTATTTTAAATCAAGCAGGGGAGTTTCATTTTACTTTAAAAATAACTCTATTTCTGCCTCAGTTTTACCATATCTAAATTATCAACAACCCCAAAAGTCATAAAATGATCCTAGAACCCATCTCAAATTACCTCTTATATTCCCCCTTTATATTTGGACACACCAGATGTGTCCAAATAAATAAAAACTCAAAAAAAAAACTCAAAATGCATCACCCGGGCTTAAGAAATTAAAGGAAAAAGGTTAGTCATATCATCTCTCAGAACAGCTCAGCAATCCTCCTTTCTGCTCCGGCCCTGAAAACCTGTGCTTAAGGAATAAAATCAATTTAATCATCATGTCAAATCTTCTCAAACTCCTTGCTCCATGCAAAAGTCTGGATCCTTAGAATTTCCTGGAAACAAAACCTATACTTTACATTTCATACTCAACTCTCCCCATTTATGATCCAATCTGTGTTACAACAAAGAAAACTTAAAACAGAACAGTTATCAATCATGTGTTTCTTCAGTTAATGGTAACATGAGTTATATCAAACAATGTTTCCCTTTTAGCATTTAGCATTTTATAATGTAATAACATAATCCAACCCCAGTAAATAAAACAAAAATTCCCTCCAAGCAAACATCAGCATCCCCAGAATTAAATCTTCCACTTGTCCTGCTCATGGCAAAAGCAAAACAAAGCATCCCCTTTCTTTTCCTCACATGGTAAATTGTCTGTCCACATTTACTCGTTCCCACCTTCGTCCAGTCATTCACATTCACTCACATGCATTCACACATGATATTTTTTGCTGATCTGCAGCCTTCCGCGCACGTCATCAGATGCTCCACATCAGCAAAATGAGCTCAATCATTTGTTTTATTTCGTTTTCCTTTTTAGGAAAATAGTTCTCTACACTTTTGACTGGATTGACTCGCTGCAATCCTTACTTGGTAATTTGTCCGCGCCGTCAGTTCACTCTCTTCCAGGCCTGCTTAGAGCAAAAATGAGAAAAAAGAGAGCTGATTGTTAGCTCATCAAAGTACAAAACAAAATCACCTGACAGGTTTTTTCTAAGTGCACTGTTATAAAAACTATGGGCCCTTTTAGACATGTCCATGTTTATCAAAACTCCCTCTATTAAAATGAAAAACAACAGCCCCAAAAAATCTTAAACCATCTTAAATTTCACCCATTCAACGCACTGAGAACCTTGTCAAAACTGCACCGTTTTACACACAACCATGTCCCCTTAGACACTTCACCATACTTAGATTCAGCCTAAAACCTTACAACAATGTGTCAACACTAATTTATAAACCTCCTAATCAAATTTGCACCTCTGAACAATCTACCCCTCCTTTAAGGCCTCAATCACACACACACAGCAAGCTCCTCTGTCCACATTCACACAAGCTCTCAAACTTTTTCCATACTCAGCCATATCTCAACAATTTAACTTGGCAAAAGAAATACATGTTTAAACTTTATCACATTATTGAATTATTTTCATTTTCTTTCTATACTAATCACTTGTTTTGATCACTCAGTGCAAAAGCACTGCTAAGTCACCCTTTTAACCTAGTTTAATCCGTTTATTCAACATTCACACCATTCTATCACTCATACAAGTAGCAAGCCGATCTTCATTGCGTATGTTTGTGTGTGCTATTTTGCATATATGGCTTCACAGTCTCACAGACACTTTCCCATTCTCCAGTTAAAGAGTCAGTTTTCTCCGTCCCCCAATCACTAACCCAAATTTTACTTCCCCACCTTAAATCACAGCCCTGCTGGTCTTCCACCACCAGTTAGGGCTTGCTGTCAGGTTCCTGGACACTGTAAACAATTCAACCAGAAACTTGCCTTAACATATCCATTCATGTTAACCTGTAGTTTCATCCGACTCCTGGATCTGGAGAATTGGTCCAGGTCTGCTTGCCCCTAAAAATAACAAACTAAAACATTTTCATTATTATCACGGACGCCTAAACGACCCATTTCTCTTTTTCTAGTCAAAAATACCAATTATGCCATGTATGTAAGCGTGTTCTTCCTTGCAATCTACATTAATTGAGTGTAAGCTGCTTTCTCCGTTGCCTGCCATGTGATCATCTTAATTAAGTGTAAGCTGCATCTTCATTGCATCCTAAATTATAATCAGTTTTACTTCATGCATTTTCCACTGAGCTTTAGATTCAAACTATCTCACTTCTGATTCATTTCAAAAATAATCTCACATGTAACAATTTGTATGTGTTTTCTATTCATTAAGGTAATGACAATTATTTTCGTTCATTATTCTTACCTTTTCTAATGTTTACCTCTTTGTTATGCTGTGGTGGACATCCCTAAACAATTCATGAGTTCAGGCTTCAATTTTCAATCCAATTATATCCTATATTCTCGCAGTCAAACTCGTCCAGCTTCATCTCTCACCGGTCCTTTTTCATTCACCGTGTCCTGTTCGGGCTTCAAAGTTCCAGCAAACACAGTCTCAACTCAGCTGTTGTCTTCTTCTCTGTTTCTTTACAGTCTTTTCTTTTAAGTTAAGTCCCAGCATAGCAAATATGACACTCAATGTCCAGTGCTCTTCCACAATTCTTTATCCCACTGTTCAACTGCCCAGCCTGTATTTTCACAGTACATGTTGCATTAGTCTTACATGCTGCTGCTGGTCGTCAGTCGTCATCAGTGTTACTGGATCAGTGGCACTGCCGTTTGCCTGCTGTATTCAAGTCCACGATGTTCTGTCGGTCTTCATCAGGCGATTAACTGTCCTTTGAACTTCTTCTCAGTTTAGGGACAAAGTGAGAGATCAAGCCGCACAATTTCGAGCCAAAGCCTGGCTTATTTTCTCCCAATTCTATTAATCTGCTCTTCTGCTGCTGAACTCAAGGTTCCAAAGTTGAGAGACGCCCACCTGTATTGACACACTAGAGCATACAATTAGTATTATATTCATTTTTCTTAAAGGCTTCATTTGCTTCATGGGCCTCATCTGTCTTTCTGTGATCTTTCTGTACACACTCAGTTCCTTTTATGGGCATGCAGAGTTCCTGTCCCCGATACACACACATACTTCCTGTTTCTGCAGGCAACAGTCAGACTCTGTCTCCCCTTAAATTTCGCAGTCTACAAACAATCAGTAATTTTACTAAATCTTGATCCAAAAACAATACACTTTCATTTCATTCACACTTTTAAATAGAGCTCTTTCAAACATCAGGACAATTAACCAAGTGAATATACTTATGTGTTTTTGAACTGAGAGAAAAGAAACTCAACCTCTCATACCATCACTCATGCATTTCTTGAATTAAAAGCACTTTCAAACTTTAGAACCTCCTACTTTTCATCACAAAAGAAATATATTTCATACACACTTTTAAATGTTCTAACCTCTTTCAGACGCCATAAATCGTCTCACACACCCTACCTTTTCTCTCACTCAGACAAATCAAATACTGACAGCATTCACACGGTTAAAATCACTCAAGATACGCTTTCATACGAGTATCTTGGACATGCCTTCCATAATCAGAAAGAGCAAGCCAAAAAGAAAAAAGAAAAAACTGAAACCTCTCATCGTCTCACACACAACTTCTCACCACACACACATAACTGAAAAATAAAACACACCAGCCTTTATGGCTCAAAATATATACATCTATCAAAATTCAGTCACTTACTATACATCCACTACAGCAACTCAAAACTTTATTTATAACCCTCTAATAAACATAAATGGCGTCTTAAACACACGCATTCAACAATGTTTGCAGCAGTACTTGTGAAACCAACTGTGGTTTAAGCAGTTCACAGCTTCTTAATTTGCATTTTATTGCCTTCTAGGACATTCTAGTCTCTAATTCCTCTGTTTTCATGTTATCTCCGTTTGACACACACAAACACCACAAACACACACTCCCCCTAAAAACCCACAAAAAACTATCCCTAAAAACACACACAAGAACCCTTAAGAAACTTCATTCATTTATTTGTTATTATTTTAAACCCTTAAGATGTTGTACTGTGTTTCCTCTGTGCCCGTTGCAACCTATATTAACATAAACCCAAAGTGTAAATAAGTCTGTCAAATCTAACTCCTTATATATCATCGGACTAAAGGAAAAACCACTCACAGTCTTCTAAAGTTCTCCTTTGCCCAACAAACATCAAACGACTTACACCTATATGTATCACTCAAAGTCAACAATGCATTAGAAACCCCAAATGTAACTGTGTATATTATCTCAAACTGAAACGAAACCCATCTAAAAATCCTAAAACATCTTACTTGAACACACCAAAAGGGACATCACTTACAGACATATTTATTAATGAAATTATTTCAAAGTCAATTTCAGTTTTCAGACCCCAAATAACGGTCATAAGTATCAACATTTTATGTATCCTATCTCAAAACCCAGCAAACAGTCATACAGTCATGGCAAGAAATAAAAACTTTACTTACAATATTGTAATAAACAAAACCAGTGTCTTAAATACAGCCCTCAGCAATGTCTAGCAGTCTCTATAAACTTCCTCATACTCTATGCACCTCTCAGCTTCCTTATTTGCATTTTCACACACACACACACAGTCTAAAAATAATACCAGCCTGACTCACAGACTCTTCTGACACACAATTTTACACAGACGTCTTTATAATTACAACTGCAGTATTATCAGGCCTATTAAAACCTAGACAATTTCGACAATTTTAAGTTAACCCTCCAAGGGACAAACTCCAAGTTTTTTATTGTCAATTACCCAGTATCAGGTCCAACCTGTCTCTGGTCTAATCTCTAAAATCCCTAACTCAATTTAAAAGCGTCCAACGCCCAAGGTCCAACCTTTGCTACCCAAACAAAGTGCAAACACCGTTCCAAACGGTCAACTGATCCAATCAGTAGCTATTTTGGACCGTCCCCAGTTGTCCACGATTGCCAATCGGACTATCCCGTCCAACGGAAGATCTTGAGCGTCCCCAAGAAATTTGGAGCGTCACCTCCGAACAATGCACTTTCTTAGAACTTCCCACAGTTCCGTTCTACAGAAATTTACTTGTATTTTAAAGACATCCTATGAAACCACAAAACCGACTGTATTGATGTCCAAGCCCAGCTTTATATTCAATTATAACTGTATGACCATATACAGATTTCAAATGACCTATATCCTAAATTCAGTAGTCCAACTACTTTAAATTCTCTTTCCTTAGCAGTCCAACTGCATTTCCTTTAATCAGTACTGTTACTTAACCTTACATTACCATTACTTCAACTTCAACTTCTCATGAGATTTTCACCAAAATCAAAACAGACATTTAGCAGTAATTTCAGTGAGTAGACTTTAATTTCTCATGTCCAATCTGGCACATTTTGGAAATAATTCAACAGGTAGTGCCTTACCTTTGAATAAGCCGGCTTATGTCCACTCACTTCGACCACTGACTCGTGTCTGCTCGTTCGAGCGCCTCGGACCCTCTCGGTCTCAATCTCCAAGTCTCTCCCCTCAACCCTCGGCCAATGCACCAAATGTTACGGGTCCGAAATTGAGGACGAGAGTAAAACAATCATGGTCCAGAAGAGGTCAATCAAACAATTGATTTTTAATGAATACACGCAGCGTGGGGAGATGTAAACTGTAAAACATCAGTTGTAAATCCCCAACCAAAAATACACTTCGGATTGCTTTTATAACATCAGGGTATTATGACGCCCCCTCATGCGTTTACAAGCACATAATTTGCATCTTAAGAACATTATTTGCCTCTTCTACAGACACTGATCAATTTTAAGAGATAACTGCAGAGACAGGAGTTCCCCTTTCTGGCATCTTCTCCAAATAAGGAGATGGGGTCCCCATGGACTTGTCCTCCTCTTTGCGTCACCTGTTGCTAGGCAAACTCAAATGCAACAAGAAGCTGAATACATTCAGGCCTTTGCTCAGCTACTATTTTACTGTAACAATATACTCAGCATATAAGCTTTTAAGATTATAGTTTTAACTCAACGATTTAAGTGGTTGTAACTGCACCTGTAATAAACATATTAATATTTGATTCTGATAACCTCTGTAATACCAATTATAACATAATGCCAGCAACTTCAATAAATGCTTGGATGAATGATAATTAATACAATGTTAAGGATGGTGGTTATATACAGTTCAGCAGTAAACTAATTTCTTTAAATATTACATTGGGCAATTGAAAGGTTTTGTTTGTTTAGCATAATCTCTTTTGTTATATTTTAGCTTTTAACACGGAACATGCCTCTCTGGAACTTCTCTCCTGATGCTACCCCGACAAAAAACCCTTATCCATAGAGACTATGTCAGCTCCCAAACAGACAAAAACAAACTAAAAACCAGCAATAAACACCTTAAACATAAACAATCACAAAGAAAGAACAATACAGAATCCACATCTGAACTAAAGAGTAAAACAGTGAAATGTGGATTGTTAAATATTAGGTCTCCCTCTCCTGAAAGTCTCTGTTATCTCACCCCAACCGGTCGCAGCAGATGGCTCCGCCCCTCCCTGAGCTGGTTCTGCCAGAGGTTTCTTCCTGTTAAAAGGGAGTTTTTCCTTCCCACTGTTGCCAAAGTGCTTGCTCAATAGGGGGTCACATGATTGTTGGGTTTTTCTCTGTATCTATGAAGCGCCTTGAGGCAACTTTTGTTGTGATTTGGCGCTATATAAATAAAATTCAATTGGATTGTATTGAAGTAAACTTAATGTGATAAATTAGGAATTAGGTCATTTCTCAAGTGAGAAATGAAAAAGGCGGACTGTTAGGAATAAAAGAAATATTTTTAATGTGTATCTGCTCATTATATTGTTTTATGTACTTTAATAATGAAGGCTTGTAGAGCAAGGCCACCTTTGACTCATAAATAAGTGCTCAGCCAGACTGAAATACAGGAAGTTTTAGTGCACAGGCATATTAATAAATCAAGACACAGAAAAGAGGAACTTTCCATATAAGCAATGTTCAAGCCTGTGTGAAGTGTAAAGTACTGAAATAACACCATATAAGTCACAGCTGATGATTCTAATGTTAGAGAGCTCTTGCAACCGGCGTCTGAGCTGTGCAGAGGTCTCTCTCTCTTCCGGAAGATGATTAAATAAAGAAATATAACTTTTAACGCACTATGAGTCGGTTTTCTCTGTTTTGTCATGGGGAAAAGGAATCGGGTCTAATAGCAACTAAAACCAAAATTGCAGACACTAAAAAGTGAGCTTGTGTAGATGTTTGTTTTCACTGTCAGTATATTCGTGCTTTTTCAGTTATCTGTGAATGGCTTCAATAGTTTTATTTGTTCAGGGTAATTTGCTTTCTAAAAAGCAATGTGGAGAAAGCTAAGAATAAGGAGACAATCCATATTTGACGTTTTGTTTGTGATTGAAAAAAATCTTCACATTAAGCTTATTTCTAAGAATATATTCTTAGAAATAACGTAGCTTGCCATCACCAGTGTGTGGATGGGTGAATGACTGGATATGTAAAGCGCTTTGGGGTCCTTAGCAGTCATAGTTTATGACTGAACGTATGGTTGTATTCATTCTGTATTTTCTCTCCAGTTAAAGTTAATAAAAACTGAATGGAAAGAACAATATCTTGGCTTTGTCTTAATAGTACTTGAACCATTTGGTGCAATCGGTTTCCCCAATTGGATTAAGTTGTTTAAATACAACTATTTAAGTTAATTTAACTTAATTTGAATATGAGCATGTAACACTTTAAATAAGTTTGAATAAATACAGCATCCTAGTACAACAAATTTAATGGTTTAAGTTAAAACATACTAAATACAATGAGTAAATAAACATAATGCATTTGAGTTACATTATCATATTTGCTTTGGGTTCTCGGGACTCTAATGAAGTACTTAAATAACCCAAAACTGTTTAAGTTATAAAGCTTGAATCAATTGGTGCAATCGGTTTCCCCAAATCATTTGAGTTAACTTAACTTGTCAGGTTTTACAGTGTGTTGGAATGAGTCAAACAATGAAGAAGGTTCAGAAAACAGCTGATGATTTTATAGAAACATGATGCAAACATGAGAATGGACAAATGATTTTTTATTAACAGACACTGTTTATTCTTCACTTTGCATGACGTCATCAACACTGTGACAGCAGGGGGCGCTCATCACCAGCCTGAGGAAGTGTGCAGTGATAATGGGGGAGACGCAGTATTGTGTGTACTACAATCGGACAGAAGGAAAAACTTCCTCCTGAAAATATTTTCATCCTTCCCAAAAGTGTTTAAGTCAAATGTTAAAAATATATAAATACAATAAAATACAGGCTCTTACATAAAATTAGTGATGCAGTTGTGCACTGAGCACCTTTCCAATGTTCCTTCCTCAGATGAGTCCAGCTGCTGAACACATTAACATCTGTTTTGTAAATGTAGCCGAGAACCAACCTGAGCACTGCTGGGGAAATAAAAAGGCAAACATCAAAAGTGCTGTATTATCTTATTTATTTTGAATGTTGACTCAGATCCACACCACGATTTATGAAATTATAGAACTAAAATAACAACAATTGTCTGCTTCTTTAAAATTTCTTTTATTACATCAAACCAGTGAAAACTGAAACAAACAAAGAGCTGTTAGCATGTTTAGACCAACTCTGAGACAGAGACTGTAAAGTTCTGCACTTTAAATCCTGCCTGTGTTCCTGCAAATGATTCACACTGAAAGTATCTTACTTTAGTATAAGTGAGCCACAAAGCAGGCTAATAGCTTTAAAAACAGTAAAAGTAAATGAAATTGCCAGTTTCAGTGTAGCTGGATGTGATTATTGGGGGGTCATGACCCCCGTAACCCCCCTGGAAATTGCGCGCCTGGTCCTGAGGTCAAATCCACCATCTTTGTTTCAGTGCTGAGCTTCATGTTCTCCCGTATTTGTGTGCGTCCTCTCCGGTACTCCGGCTTCCTCCCACAGTCCAAACACATGCAGTTAGTGGGGTCAGGTTAACTGTGAGTGGTTGTGTGTCTCTGTGTTATTCCACCTTAATAAATGACTTCCTGTTAGCATTAAGTGCTTCTGTAGGACTGATGTCATTTTCATGGGTTGGATCATTTAAATGAAGCTGGACTCTGATGCAGTAAATAAGCTGATTGATCATTAATGAATAAAGCTGGTCAAATCCATCACGTGGACACATGTGATTGTGTACTGTAGTATTGATCCCAATGCTCTTATTAGTCCTGGATCAATAACACTGGATGGATGCATTCAGCATGGAGCCCCTGAGCTGTGTTACAGACAAACATGAAACTGACAGGTCTGTGTCATTCACAGTCTGTAACACTTCTAAACAACAGAGGCTGACCCAAGTGCCTCAGAGCCAGGCACGCTCACATCACAGCTCTCTAAATAAGCCAGTTTCAAAATAAGAGCTGAAAGCTGTGTTTGGTTGTGTTAGCTTATTATTGTGGAGACTAACATTCAGTGATCATGTGTTCAGACTCATAATGATTACTCTCATAAATCCTGATCTTTGTATTTACTGTGTGTTGGATCAATAACTGAGATTCATCATATCACACAGCTGTGCTGCTGCTGCTGCTGGTGATGTCAGCACATCTGGAACAATACGAGGTATCTGCTACCAGACTGAGCAGGACGTGAGACCTGTGGACTGTTTAAAGCTGTCCCTCCACAGGTCACTCAGACCTGATCCACACCTCAGTGATATTCTCTGACTTCCTCAGTAGAGACAGAAACCATTCAGATCTGGGACGATCAGCTGACTGATGATGTCACACAGACTGTGTTTTTCAGGAACAGTGATTCTGATGTGAGCCTGCTAGCTGACAGCAGACCTGATGAAACCACATGTTCACATCTGTGAGGACAGACTGGACTCTTTGACTGCACCTTGGTTCTCCTCAGAGGTCTGTACAGGAGCATGTCCACCCCCACTGAAGATCTCAGTCACTGTGAAACATAGAAACCTGCTTGTGTGGCCTCTGCCTCACATGTAGACACAGCTACAGGTTTCTCTGTCAGTCAGACTGAAACAGTGTCCTGATGCTGCATCATCCAGCTCTGTGCCCCAGTCAGCATCACTGTGTCTACCAGTGTCAGTGTTTCTTTTCCTGTAACACTCAGCACAGGCTCAGCTGGTATCCAGTGTTGGACTTTGGCTTCAGCTGCTGTGATAGATCCTCTAACATAGATCAGCTCTGCTACATGTTGTTAGATCAGTGCAGCTGCCTGTCATGTCCTGATGTTTCTCTGGGTCAGCAGCTTCTCCATCAGAGGTTCACATGGAGCTGATCCAGTATCTCCAGTAACTGTGTTCTGTGCCTCACTGGTTCATCCTTCTGTCTGTGTGACGTCAGTCAGATGTTGAAGTTAAACTCTGTAATCTTCACTGTGTCACAGAGTTCAGTGAGTCCCGTTATTCACAGGATCAATCAGATCATCAGAGAACAGCTGATCAGCAATCAGTGGTGCCAACAGCACCTCCTGTGGTGAGAGGATGCAATAATGCAATGTAGCATTTTTACACTGAACACTTCCAGTCATGGAAACTGTCTGTTGGATCTGTTTGACGTTGCTTTCTTGTGTTGCTTTCTTGGTTAGAGTTCCTCACAAATGTCCAGATTATTCTTCTAATGAGGCGTCGACCATGTTTTCAGTTCTTTGGAAGAAAACATCGCCCTTTGCCATCCTTACTTTTCTTTGACTTCTTCAAATGCAGCTGAACTCCAGCTGGTATTTGATTGGACTTTGCAGCTGTTTCTGGTCATCAGTTCCTTCCTGCAAACCTCTGAACCTGAACAACAATGATGCTGCATTGCTGGCTGATCCCAAAAGGTTGATTCTGTTCATCTGGACGTTTTCAGAAACGTTTGCTCACTGATCAGGTGACTTCTTCAGTCTCAGCTGACTGCAGCTTTACAACCTTACAAACAGCACATTTGCACAATGACTGAAACCAGCAGCAGCAGCACCTGATATATATGATACTAATATAATACATATACATATATAATCCATACTAATGATGAAGGAGCTGAGCTCACAGTCCATTGTTCATTCAGTGAACTACTCAGTTTATTTTGGCCTCAGAAATGCTCACTCTGTTTGTACATCACTGATTGTCAGCAATAGACTCATTCTGCTGTGTGGACAGGAACACATGTGACATCACTTCCTGTTTGTTTGTGACTGAAGAGGAAGAAGTTTACAAGGAATCATTTAGAAGAGTTTCAAACATCAACTGATTGAATCCATGAATCTGAAAACGTGTTTGTGAGTGAAAGAGACAGACATGTACAGACTGAACTATCTGTTCAACAGTCAGAGTGTTTCTCTAACAGGAGACACTCTTTACACTCCACTCAGCACAGGGACACTGAGGAAGCAGGAGACCAGAACCCAAACCCAGGATAAAGAGTTTGAGTGAATGTGGTGTTGAAGGTGTGGAGGTGGATCAGAGTGTCAGAGGAGACTCTGTAGAAGGACAGAGTGCCAGCAGGACAGTCCACATACACTGCTGCTCTGTTAGAGACAGAGGAGGAGGAGGAGGAGATGGATGTTTCTCTGTTATTGTGCCAGACATGACGAGGACCATTACAATCACAGTCCAGACTCCAGGACTGATCATTCTGTCCAAACACACAGTCACTGCCTCCTTTCCTTCTGATTCTTCTGTAACTCACTGATATACAAACTTTTCCTCTCCACTCGACCTCCCAGTAACAGCAACCAGTCAGACCATTTCTACACAGCAGCTGAGGAACATCAAATCTGTCTGGATGATCAGGATATGACTGAACCTCCTCCACATGTGTCACCTTCCTGTTGTTAGACAGTTGGAGCTTTGTGTTCACTGTGTTTGTGTCGATTGTGAGTTGACAGGAATCTGATGGAGAGAACAAACACAATCCAGCTGCAGTTATTGATCCATCATCTGTTCATTGATTGACACTTTGATGATGACTCCTGACATGATGAAGATGGTTGAATGTGTGCTGCTTTGTTTTCATGAATCCCATTAAAAACACACTTACACTTCCTCAGACCTGGTCTCAACCATCGGACTCCAGCAGGCTCCACCCTGAAAGGAGGAGGGGGGTCAGAGCAGCACAGTCAGCATGCACACATGGACATTACATGGCTCTCATACACACACTGTTACACACTGAGGACGGCTCAAAGCTCGGCTCCACTGTTTTATTCAAAGAAATCTACATTTATTTATCAGCACATTTAAAAACAGGTTGAGCCAAAGTGCTGCACAGAGTAGAGATAAAATAGGAAACATACACAGTAATTACTATAAAGACTCGTCAGAATTGAAAGCTACAGAGTACAAATGTGTTTCCAACTGGGTTTTAAAAATGTCGAGTGTTGGTGACGACCTGATGTGAAGGGCGACTGTTCCAGAGTTTGGCTGCAGCGATCGATAAAGCTCACCTCTGTTTTTACGGCTAGTTCTGGTCAGAAGCTACTTATCTGCAGACCTGAGGGCTCTGCTTGGATTATTTTTGTTAAAGAGAGAGAAGATGGAGCCAATCCATTCAGAGACTTAAAGACAAACAACAAGATCCGGAAGTGGATTCTACGACGTACTGGTAACCAGTGGAAAAAGCTGGTGATGGGTCGTCTAGCACAGAGCCACCGCTGGAACATATTGGCATATGAGGTCTTACATGAGGTATACATGTGAACAAAGAGTACCAGTCTGTGCATAGTGTAGGTGTGTGTGTGTGTGTGTGTGTTCCAGATGTGACCCTGTGACCCCAAAGCTGGTGCTAAGAGTCCAGCGGTCCCCCTAACAAAGGGCTCTTATACTTAACCAGACACAGAGTAGGTGTCCTCCTAAACCATAAATCAGTAAGAGAAGGTACAACCGCTCTCATGACCCCAAGTTGTGTGTGCATGCCAGAGCACTCTGGCATGCACACAATCTTTTTAACAATGTGCGTTTTGCTTTATAACCAGTGTTGGGACTAACGCGTTATTAAGTAACGCGTTACAGTAACTACGTTATTATTGTGGTAATGAGCACGGTAACTAGTTATTATGCCAAAACCAGGAACACGTTACTCGTTACTGGGATTTAGATAGGCTCGTTACTCGTTACTTCGTGTGGTGGATATCGCGGAGCTTCCACAGATTCAATAACATTAGCAAGTGGTGGAAGCCAGCAGGTGGATGAAGGAAAAGGGAGGCAAGAGGAGAGACCCGAAGCGGCCGTCGGTCCGCGTGTCGGGTGAACTGAACTTCAGGTAAGAAGTTATGACCTGCAGTCTATCGGAGTCAGATATAAACCAAGTTTAGGTGGAGTTTATTTTTGGTATGCTGACATTTTCGTACTGCGTGCTAGCTAGCATGACGGAGTCTCTATACAGCTGGGTGGGTGCTATGTTACTGATGTTGAACTTTATTTTGTTCATACGGTTAATTATTAGAGTTGCCAACCGTCCCGTAAAAAACAGAATCGTCTGGTATTCAGAGAAAATATTACGCGTTTCGTACTGAGGTGAAAAGGAACACAGTTTGTCCCGGACTTCAGCTACAATGAAAAAGACACAAAGCTGAAGCTGCACAGCTGCCTCTTCTTCTCTCATTCTCTCCCGTTTCTACTTCAATCATGAAACTGATCAATGATCAGCTGATCGGCTTTTCTCTCTTGTTTATTTATCGCCCACTTTGCGCCAGAAAGAGGAAACCAGCGGATGTCGCGTTAAACAACAGCAGCACGTTTAAGCTTGGTCAGCTGTTGTTAGAATTTATTTAATATTAATTTCTAGTATCAGCTGATGTTTGCTGGAGCCACAGCTGTAAAGCTGCTGGTCATGATATCGGTTTGGTTATCTGGTGAGAGGGAAACATGCAGATGAAACCAGGAGATGTCCTTACTGAATCATCAGAGCTGAACAGGTGATGGAGAAACAGGTTTACCTTTTAGGTGACATGAATGAGTTGAAGGGAAGTTATGAGCTGTTTCTGAGAGACAAATAACACCAGGATCCTTTTCTATGTAGCTGACAGCTGGTTACTGTGCAGGGGTGGATCTAGCAAAGTGTTGCCAGGGGGGCAGGTAGGGCATTAATAGGGAAAGGGGGGGCACAAAGAAATACTTTTCTTTATTATTCTCATTTAAAATGTCTTGCTTTAAAAAAAAATAATTATCTGAGTCTTACAACAAACAATTGATAGATTGATGCATATATACCATCAGAACAGTGTACATCACTGTCACAACAGTGTTTATTTTCATTCAAAGGCTTTATGATTTTTCCTATAATGGTGGGCCGGTCTCTATCAAAATGCCTGGGACGATTTTTTTTGTCCCAGTCCAGCTGTGTATGCAGCTCATCTGCAGTCTGGTGTTACCTACATCTTCCTATTCAGAAGGAAGAATTTCCAAGTTCTGAGTACAATCAAAAGCACCACGACTGCAGTTTTTGTGTTGGATGTAAAAAGCAGGCTAGAATCATGGCGGCATTCAACGACGGTCCAGGCGTGGGATTTCTCTCGTGGAAATGTGCACATTATTTTTTCCTTTCTATTGGTAGGTGGCACAGTGCACTTGTGGCATGTAAGCAAGCTAGAAGACTGGCACTCTTGCTGGGTATCCAGTTACGGAAGCAACACATTAACAAGAGAATTCTGAGTAAAACCAAAGTTACTTTCCCTAGTAACTAGTTACTTTGAAAGTAATGAGTAACTTGAAGTAACTGAGTTACTTTTTTAGAGAAGTAACTAGTAATGTAACTAAGTTACTAATTTAAAGTAACTTACCCAACACTGTTTATAACAATGTGAGCAGCTACTGCTAACTCACTTTAAATTAGCATTAGCTAATAACAGCAGTCTACTTAGCTTTATCCCATAAAGCTAACACACATTTGCATTATAACGATGTGAGGAGCTAATGCTAAGTATGCTGCCATTAGCGGCTAATTCTAATTAGGGGTGAATAATTATTACCAGCTAATGCTAATATCGTTTTCCCTTCCCTTTTAACAATGTGTGAGGAGTTAATGCTAAGTAGACTGCCATTAGTGGCTAAAGCTTATTTTAGGTGAATAGAATTGGCAGCTAATGCTAATACCATATCATCTTGCTTTATAACAATGTGACCAGCTAATGCTAAGTAGGTTGCTGTTATTAGCTAATACTAATTTGAGGTGAATTACCATTTTCCGCTTATGCTAACAATGTTTTTTCTTACTTTTTAACAATATGAGTAGCTAATGTGAACACTTTTCATTCAATTTTAATTTTTCCTCTGCGATGTGAAGAGTTTAGATGCCATTAGTGGCCAATTCTAATTTTAGGTGAATAACCATTAGAAGCTAATGCTAATTCGAGGTGAGTTAGCATTATCCGCTACTGCTAACAATATTTTATCTTACTTTTTATTACATTTTAAAAATATCAGCAGCTAATGCTAACACTACTTTCATTTCAGTTAAGCCTACTTAACATTAATTAACTTTATTAAGCATTAAGAAGTTTATGCTAAATAGGCTACCATTAGTGGCTAATGCTAATTTTAGGTAAATAAACATTGGCAACTAATTCTAATACCATATTCTCTTGATTTATAACAATATGAGTAGCTAATGCTTATACTATTTTTCCTTCAATTTTAACAATGTGATGTGTGTTACCGTTATAAACTATTGCTAATTTTATATGAATTAGCATTATCAAATAATGCAAACTATTTTCCTTTGCATTATAACGATGTGAGGAGTTATGCTAAGTAGGCTGCCATTACTAGCTAATGCTAATTTGACGTGAATTAGCATCATCCGTTAATGCTAACCCTTTCCCCTTGCGTTATAACATTGTGAGCAGCTAATGCTAAGAAGGCTGCTGTTATTAGCTAATGCTAATTTGATGCGAGTAACCATTATCCGATAATGCTAACACTTTTCCCTTCCCTTTTAACAATGTGAGCAGCTAGTGCTAGGTAGGCTGATGCTAGCAGCTAATGTTAATTTGATGTGAATTAGCATTATATTAGTGAGGAGTTAATGCTAAGTAGACTGCCATTAGTGGCTAATGCTAATTTTAGGTGAATAGGAATTGGCAGCTAATGCTAATACCATATTTTCTTGCTTTATAACAAAGTGACCAGCTAATGCTAAGTAGATTGCTATTATTAGCTAATACTAATTTTAGGTGAATTAGCTTTATCCGGTTATGCTAACAATGTTTTTTTTTACTTTTTAACAATACGAGTACCTAATGTGAACACTGTTTTTCATTCAGTTTTAACTTTTAGTAGCTAATGCGAACACTACATTCCTTTCAATTAAGCCTATGTAGCATTAATTAACTTCATTTAGCATTAAGAAGTTAATGCTAAATAGGCTACCATTGGTGGCTAATGCCAATTTTTGGTGAATAACCATTCGCAGCTAATGCTAATACCATATTCTCTTCCTTTATAACAATATGAGCAGCTAATGCTAGGTATGTAGGCCATTATTAGCTAATGCTAATTTGATGTGTGTTAGCATTATCCGCTACTGCTAACAATGTTTTATCTTACTTTTTATTACTTTTTAACAATTTCAGCAGCTAATGCTAACACTACATTCCTTTCAATTAAGCCTATGTAGCATTAATTAACTTCATTTAGCATTAAGAAGTTAATGCTAAATAGGCTACCATTAGTGGCCAATGCTAATTTTTGGTGAATAACCATTCGCAGCTAATGCTAATACCATATTCTCTTGATTTATAACAATGTGACCAGCTAATGCTAAGTAGGTTGCCGTTATTAGCTAATGCTAATTTATCTACTAATGCTAACAATGTTTATTCTTACATTTTAACAATATGAGCTTATACTATTTTTCCTTCAATTTTAACAATGTGAGTAGCTAATATAATGCTAACTATTTTCCCTTGCATTATAACGATGTGAGCAGCTAATCCTAAGTAGGCTGCCATAAAAAGTTAATGCTAATTTGACGCGAATTAGCATCATCCGTTAATGCTAACTCTTTTTCCTTGTATTATAACAATGTGAGCAGCTAATGCTAAGAAGACTGCTGTTATTAGCCAATGCTAATTTAATGAGAGTTAGCATTATCGGATAATGCTAACACACATTTGCATTATAACAATGTGAGGAGTTAACACTAAGTATGCTGCCATTAGCAGCTAATTCGAATTAGGGGTGAATAATTATTACCAGCTAATGCTAATATCATTTTCTGCTAACTCTTTTCCCTTGCATTATAACAATGTAAACAGCTAATGTTAAGAAGGCTGCTGTTATTACCTAATGCTAATTTGACGTGAGTTAGCATTATCTGATAATGCTAACACTTTTCCCTTCCCTTTATAGAAGCTGTGTCCCAAAACGTCGGCTGCATCCTCCAGAGGCCGCATTTAAAGGCCGATTACGTCACAGCCCGGCGACGAAGGCTGTCCCAATTCGTCGACTCCTTCAAATGCAGCCGACAAATGCGTCCTTCATTTTCCCGAATTTGAAGGATGGGTTGGGTGTGTCCTTCGTGGCCTACCATATCCCAGAATTCATAGCGCAGTCCAGCCAAATTTCAGCTGCCAACAATGGCGGCCGCTACTAAGTTTTAAAATTAGTCTTATTAATCTTTCTGGGTCACAAAATAAACTTTTAACATATTTTCAGGCGAGAAAGTGGCGGTGTAAATTTCAAATATCTGCTTGGTTTATCAAGACATCGCATATTTGCAAAAGTGCTTCGACGTTTTCGGAGACGTCTGTTACCCACCCGCTCGATAGCAAACCGGGGGATTCAATGGTCGCTCGAGCCGGCGAGAGCAGCGGACTCCCGGCTTCATCGTTTTCAGACCCCCGCTCTTTCGCTACTCAGGTTAAACATGATATATAAGTCACTCAGATAACTTAAAAATGTAATTGTTTGCCTTTTTTCGGTGTTTTATTTGTTCCGGAGTAAATCGGTTTGGCTGAGATCAAAGTTATTAGATTATTAGATTAAATAAAACTTTATTAATCCATCGGGTGGGTTCCTCCGGGATTTTCACACAGCTGAATAAACGTCAAAAAGAAAACTGATTAAACAGAAGTGTGAGACGGTCGAGAATTTACGCCAGTGTCCTGTTATATTTTAGATAGCAAGGAGCAGACGGCCGAGTTTATTAAACTCCACCGACACAGCGGTGACGCAAATCTGAAGGCTAGACCGTCCCATTTCACAGCCTCGCACTTCCGGCCTTCTCGGTCTTCGAAGGACCCGGCCCACGTAGACCGCGAAGGCCGGGTCCTCCGAAGGATGCAGCCGACGTTTTGGGACACAGCTACAGTGTGAGCAGCTAGTGCCAGGTAGGCTGACGGTAGCAGCTAATGCTAATTTGATGTGAATTAGCATTATATTAGTGAGGAGTTAATGCTAAGTAGACTGCCATTAGTGGATAAGGCTAATTTTAGGTGAACAGGAATTGGCAGCTAATGCTAATACCATATTTTCTTGCTTTATAACAATGTGACCAGCTAATGCTAAGTAGGTTGCTGTTATCAGCTAATACTAATTTGAGGTGAATTAGCTTTATCCACTTATGCTAACAATGTTTTTTCTTACTTTTTAACAATATGAGTAGCTAATGTGAACAATTTTTTTTATTCAATTTTAACTTTTCCCCTGCGATGTGAAGAGTTAATGCTAATTCTAATTTTAGATGACAAAGCATTAGCTTTAACATTTAACTAATGCTACTTTGACGTGAATTAGCATTATGTGCTAATGCTAATATTTCTTGATGCATTCTCAATCATCCAGGAAAGTAAATCTCCAAAAGTTGAATCTGTTCATCTGGACGTAGCGTTTTGTGGGAGAAACGTTTCGTCACTCATCCAAGTGACTTCTTCAGTCTCAGCTGACTGCAGGTTTCCCCAAACCTTATAAACAGCACATTTGCATAATGACTGAAACCAGCCCACTGAGGGAACAATGGGCTGTGAGGTCAGTTCCTTAATCATAATTATGCAAATTCCATGACCATTGATCAACAATCAGTGGTTTTGGTCAGTGATTGTTGATCAATGGTCATGGAATTTGCATAATTCCACTCACTGATGAACCAAGATGGCGCCAGTGTGTACGGCTTGCCGTCTGACTCTGTTTGTACTAGTGTTTTATTCTTACTTTGTTTTACAACATGCTAACTCTCTGCTTGTATATGATCGTCAAATGCTGCTGGCTATAAGATCCTCTCAGTTAAAAACTTTTTATTGCAATCGTGGATATCAGGGAACCTTCTCCCCACCACTCCTGTCAGGAGTTCCAGTTTGTCTCCGTTGCGTTCCGGCGCTACCTCAACTGAGAGGGCGCCGTAGACGTCGTGGGAAACGCAGTGGCTTATTGGTGAGAATGAAGGCTACCTGGACACGATTTCGAAAAATACCTCACCCTATCCCGACTGGATTTGACCGCGTCAACTACTGGCACTCTCTGGACACGGCTTACACCTGCCTGACACCTGTTGGGCTTACGACAATAACCCCGCGCCAGCGTCCCCCCCGTCTTCGCTCAGGTGGAGTAAACCCTCAGAATCTACGGCCGATAGGTCGGGCACCCACATCGGCCGCTGAGCCACCTGTACCACTGAGATTAAGTCTTGTTAATGCACGATCGCTAGCAAATAAAACTTTTATTCTTAAGGACTTTTTTACCGATCGGGAACTGGATCTAATGCTTTTAACGGAAACTTGGCAGAGAGTCGGTGAGTCCAGTTGTTTTACTGAACTTTTACCGCATGACTGTGAGTATCTTAGTGTGCCGAGGATGACTGGGCGTGGTGGTGGAGTGGCAGCTGTTTTTAGGAAGAAGCTCTCTTGCAAACAACTCTTAACTGACTCATATTCTAGTTTTGAACTTCTGGCGTTTGAATTGGGGCATCCCCGCCCGACACTCGTTGCAGCTGTATACAGACCTCCAAAATATCACAAGAATTTTATCCAAGACTTTTCAAACTTCTTAGCTGGAACTGTGCCAAGCTACGATCAAATCTTAATCGTTGGAGATTTTAATATTCATGTGTGTTGTCCCTCCAATTCGCTGGCCAGAGACTTTTTAAGCTTGATAGACTCCTTCAGTCTTGCTCAACTTGTGTCTGGGCCAACCCAGAAACAGGGTCATACGTTGGATCTTGTGCTGTCTCTAGGGTTACCGGTCCTAAACATGAAAATATGTGATGCTGTTTTTTCCGATCACTGTCCTGTTGTGTTTGATATACTTTCATCTCCCCGCCATTTTACACCTCTTATTTCAACACGTCGTTGTCGTGTTTTTAACCCATCTACAACAGAACAATTTTCTATTGCTTTTAAAAAAGTTTTAAGATCTCCCCTTGGCTTTGGTACCGAGGAAATGACAGTTAATCTCTATGATAAATGCAAAACTGTCCTTGATGAGGTCGCTCCTTTTAAAACTATAAACTCGAAACCACGACCAGACCCATGGATAAATAAGGCCACTCGTTCAGCCAGACGAGAGTGCAGGAAGGCTGAACGTAAGTGGAAAAAAGATGGGCTGCAGGTGTCCTTTCTCATGTTGAGAGACAGTCTGTACAGGTATCAGGACATTGTTAAAAAGGAAAAGTCAAGATTTCTTTCTAATGTTATTGAGAATAGCTCCAATAATTCTCGGGTTCTGTTTTCAATTATTGATTCTGCCCTGAATATTTCCCCAGCTTCTTGTATTAATAGTTCCTCAGACACCTGTGAAAGGTTCTTGCAGTTTTTTATCAATAAGATAAAACAGCTTCGATCTATGATCGCCCTGCCTTCACATGATGTGTCTAAAATATTCACCTGCTCTGCTGTTTTTGATCAGTTTGAGCCTGTGTGTCTTGATCAGGTGGAGGAAGTATGTAATGGCACAAAGACATCATCATGTCCAAATGACATTATTCCAACACATCTCCTAAAAAAGATTTTTAATGTTGTCAGTTCTGACATTTTAGCTATTTTTAATAGCAGCCTTAGCTCAGGTGTTGTGCCAGCCTGTTTTAAACATGCTGTTGTACAGCCTGTACTTAAAAAACCTAATCTTGACTCCTCCGTCCTCACTAACTTCAGGCCTATTTCAAAGCTCCCCTTCCTGTCGAAAATTTTGGAAAAGATTGTGTTCGTTCAGCTGCAATCTTTTCTAAATGGACACAATGTTCTTGAGAGGTTTCAGTCTGGCTTTAAAACTCTCCATAGCACAGAAACTGCACTTTTAAAAGTTCTTAATGATCTTTTATTAGCCACTGACTCAGGTGACTCAGCTGTGCTTCTGCTTTTAGATTTGACCGCTGCCTTCGATACTGTTGACCACAGCATTCTAATCTCACGGTTGGAGCATTGTGGCGTAAAGGGCACCCCATTAGAGTGGTTCAGGTCATACCTGTCTGACAGGACCTTCTCTGTGAGCTTTGGTGATTTTATCTCTTCCTCAGCTCCCCTTACTTGTGGTGTTCCCCAGGGATCTATATTGGGGCCAATATTGTTCTCCATTTATATGCTGCCTTTAGGTCTAATTTTTAGAAAATATAACATTTGTTTTCATTCATATGCCGAAGATACCCAGATCTATCTTCAATTGAAGGGAAACAGTCCTGCCTCACTAGAACCCTTACTTCAGTGTCTCGGTGAAGTTAAATCCTGGTTGGCCTCTAATTTCCTTAACTTCAATGAGAACAAAACCGAAGTGATAATTTTTGGACCAAGCGGCAATCCCAACACTTCTAATTTTAACCTGGACAGTCTTGAGCCTTTTGTCAAATCACATGCCAAAAATTTGGGGGTTATATTTGACAGCAATTTCACCTTTGAAAAACAAATTAGCTCAGTCGTACAGCGGTCTTTCTTCAAACTGAGGCTTTTATCTAAGGTGAGATCATTTTTATCTTTTAAAAACTTTGAACGGGCGATTCATGCTTTCATTATATCCCAGCTGGACTATTGTAACTCCTTATATGCTGGAGTTAGCCAGACCTGCCTGGCAAGGCTGCAGTTGGTCCAGAATGCTGCAGCTCGTCTTCTGACACGTACTAAGAGATGTGAGCACATTTCCCCGGTACTTGCCTCCCTTCATTGGCTCCCTGTCCGCTTCAGAATTAATTTTAAAATTTTATTGTTGACTTACAAAGCCCTGAATGGACAGGCTCCTGGGTATTTGTCTGACCTCTTGCAGACTTATACCCCCCTTAGGTCTCTTAGATCAAGTGATCTTTTGCTTTTAGCTGTACCAAGGTCGAGGCTGGTTCATCGAGGTGATCGAGCATTTGCAGTCGTAGCGCCTAAGCTGTGGAATAATTTACCCCTACACATCAGACAGGCTCGTACTGTCAGTCTTTTTAAATCATATCTTAAAACACATCTTTATTTACTGGCTTTTAATACAGCATGAGAGTTATTTGTTATTTGTTAATTCATATTTGGTGTTTGCTTTTAATACTCTAAGTTGTTTTATTATGTATGTTCTATTCTTGTACAGCACTTTGGTCAACGCTCCTGTTGTAATTAAATGTGCTATATAAATAATTAAACTATTAAACTATTAAACTATTAAAGCTAATTTGAGGTTAATAAGCATTAGTAGCTAACACTAATCCCCTTGACTCTTGTGTTATAATGATGTGATGTTAATGCTAAATAGGCTGCCATGAGTGACTCTTTTCCTTTGCGTTATAACAATGTGAAGGGTTTATGCTAAGTAGGCTGCCATTAGCAGCTAAAGCTAATTTAAGGTGAATAAATATTAGTAGCTAACACTAATACCCTTTTCTCTTGTGTTATAATGATGTGAGATGTTAATGCTAAATAGGCTGCCATGAGTGACTCTTTTCCCTTGCGTTATAATGATGTGAAGAGTTTATGCTAAGTAGGCTGCCATTAGCAGCTAATGCCAATACTAATGCTAATACTGTTTTCCCTTGCTTTCTACAACTTCAGCAGCTATTGCTAAGTAGGCCACTTTTCTCTGCTAAGGATTTGTGTGACCATGATAGAAACGCTGCTAAGCTAATGCTGTTTATGGGCCCTGTTAGAATCAATATTTCATTCTCATTCTGTTGTTTGAGAACAATAACAGAAAAATGTGCACTTGAGAACAAATTTATTGTGAATTCAGCTGTGAATGTAGAGTTTGTCATTATTTAAGCTTCCATTTCCAAATGTTAGTTGCTCCGGTCTGCCTCTTTGTCACGCACACAGACTGAAATGATTCACAGAATTGTTTCATCCTTCTGTCAGTGTCACTGACTGTCACTGTGACTGTGGACATACAGCATGGGAAATATACACATGGCTGACACTTTATTAGGTACACAGTGGCATCTATCTCAGGTACACCTGTGACCTAAATGTTCCTGCAAATAGACTCCTTGGAGACCCCCTACATAAATATCCATGTACTATCCAGCTAGACTAGTGTGTTTGTCCCTGAAAATATTCCTGCATGTGTGATTGTTCATGTGTCATCTGCAGGAAACAAACAGGAAGTACACAGGAAATGTTTCCAGCTCTTCCTCCTCTATCAGACATTCTCCTACCTGAGAGTGTCCAGTCTCCAGCCTGGATCCTTCTGTCCAGCTAACAGCAGCTTAATTCCTGAGTCTCCTGGATGATTGTAGCTCAGGTCCAGCTCTTTCAGCTGGGAGGGGTTGGAGCTCAGAGCTGAGGCCAGAGAAGTACAGCCTTCCTCTGTGATCAGACAGCCTGACAGCCTGCAGACACACAAAACATCTCAAGCTGTTTAACAGTGTAAGGTAACAGCCTCCAATATTAGAGAGAAAGCCCCAAACATCAGACAATCCACTGTGAGCAGCACTTGGTGATGGTGGGAAGAAGAACTCCCTTTGACACAAAGATCCTCCCAGTGAAAACAGGCTCCAGGAGGAGCATCTACCATGACTGGTTGCAGGGTGAGGGGAAAGAGAAGAGATGAGCTCAGAGAGACAAGAACAAAACACAAACTAAGGAGAGAGAAGACACAAGTTAAGGACATGCAGTAGTGACATATAAAAGCATCAGGAGTGAAAAGAGGGGAGTGGAGAAGAAAGCAGAGCATCATGGGAAGTCCACCAACAGCCTGAGCCTATAGCAGCATAACTAAGGGATGGTTCAGGGTCACCTGATCCAGCTCGAACTATAAGCTTTATCAAAAAGGAAAGTTTGAAGCTGATCTTCAAAGTAGAGAGGGTGTCTGTCTCCTGAACTCAAACTGGGAGCTGCTTCCACACCCAGTCCAACATAGCCAGGCTTTCTTTGCTGCTTTGACAAAACCTCAAATCCCAGTCAGAGATGATGAGCATCATCACAGTGATGATCATTTGTCTGTTAACCCAGGCTTTCTGCTTCAGGATCTGTGCATGCTCACAGAACAAGGAGACCTTTAAACATCATTTCACTAAATGGATGGACTGAGCTCAGCCTACAGATGAACTGGTGCCAGAGATCATAAAGAACATCAAACAGTCAAATTCAACACTTTAGATGGAAATATGAGATTAATGCTGCAGACAATCATGAACCTGCTGAATTCATGAACATCAAGAATGCAGCGAGTGGTAGAACAAAGATTTGACCTCAGTGTTTCTGTCTATTCCTAACATATTCCTAACATGATAGCTGCACTTTAGAGCTCTAAAACTGGAACTGACACATATTTAAACACTGAGTGTTACTCAGTACATTCAGTTCTGACACTTGCCCACAGTCCAACAAAGGAATCATGGAGATCACATCAGTTTGTCACCAAAGTCTAATTATTAGTGCAACTTAACCTGTTATTATCTCGTTAACTCATTAACTGGTTAACACAACAATTATTTTACCACACATTAACACAGTTTTTAAAATCATGATTATTGTGAAAGTGCTCACACACACTGGCTCTGAATATAAAAGCCATGGGTCACAGGAGGGATGTTGACCAGTGCTGGCTTGAAATGGGCGTCATTATGCGTCTCAACCAATGAGAGCATTGAGGGTGGGCCTAATACTACTGCAGCACTCACATGACCCAGGACAGAAAGAAAGGGGCGGGGACAGAAACATGGAGACAGGTACAGATCTTTGACATGGACATGTTCATTTTAAACTGTTCCAGAGGGCAGTGTTGATACAACTAAAGTTATCTGGAAGCAAAGTTGAGTTTTTTATCGTCGGAGTACTTCATGTCTGAAGTATCACTTTAATGCATTACACACTGTTGATTGAAGAAGTTGGTCTGAGGAACGTTCTTAGGACCAACAAATGACGGCATGTATGAGCCTCCCTCAAGACGCACCATCACAAGAAGAATACATGAGCTGTAGAAAAAGGAGAGAGTACGAAAGCCACGGTGTTACAACATGAACCTGCTATTGGTCTCTCTGGAGACTACTGGACATAGTTGGGTAACCATGGTTACCTGGGAGTTACAGAAACGTGCAGAACATGTGATTCATGTTGCACAGCAGTGGGACATTTGAAATAAAGTCAGCACACTCAGTACAGATAGTGCATCAAATATGATGCTGCTGCCAGACGTCTGCCTTTGAACACGTCCCTGCATCGCGCACAACACCAAGGTTGCCATGGCAATCACAGCTAACAGGGACAAAGTGCACAGCTGGAACCCTGCAGGTATATTTAACATGATGTATTTCTCAGTGTCCTGTCTGTGTGTGAGAGACAAACAGCCTCTGTATGTAGAGGACATGTTTGTGTATATAAGTACATGAATGCTCTACGTCATTTGAATCTTTGATTCTTGTTTCTGTTGCAGGTCTGTGACTGAACTTCTGGGAGGAGAAAAGTTGGTTTCATGCTCTGTGATTCTGCCTGTGTTTTGTCATCTCTCTCAGGTGATGGAGAGCTCAGATGATGACCCCGCCTACGTGGTCAAATTCAAGTCTACATTCAGAACAGACCTGGAGACACGCAAGCAAAATGCCAACATTGTACATGTGAAAACTGCTGCTGCACTGGAGCCAGATTCAAGGAGCTCAAGTGTTTACCCAGATCTTACTGAACTTACTGAAGGAACAGAGGGTTGTTGGAGGGAAACCTGTGGAAGCAACAACATCCGAGCCACCAGAGAAAAAGTTCGCCCTATTGGTGCTTCATCAGAGTGTGATTGTGAACAGGAGGAAGACTCAGCTGAGAACAGTGTGGTGGATACAGAGCAGAGCCCACCATCAGTACAGAGGCCTGTCCATTAGAGTGCTGCTCCAAACATGCAGCACAAGTACTTGGCCACAGTTGCAACATCTGTACATGTCAGGAAGTGCTGTGTGGACCCAAAATGTAGGCTCTCAGACTCAAAATCACAGCTTTATTGGCTGGCAAGAAAGATCCATGCAAAACAAAACTACACTGGGAAATTATTAGTCTAAACTCACGGGGAAACACAGGGAGGTTCACACAGCATGAGGGACGACGCAACACGGAACAGAGGGAGACTCTGACATAAATACACAGAAGGTAATGAGGGAAGTGGAAGCACACGGCTGAGGATAATTACATGTGACAGGAAGGGAAGGACACAGAAACTGAAAGTGCTGACACCATGCACGAGCCTTCAACGCAACACAGGAAGTACACAGAGGCAACCTGGAGGGAGAGAGAACAAGGAACAGCACATGACGGGGTGAGGAAAACTAGAACTAACGTCACAGTTTGTTGGGTTTATATTTTATTATTGTCATTTGTATTGAGAAACATGTAATCATCTGTGTTTAGAAGTATATAGTTGATGGCATATTGAAAGAATGTCTCATCCTAGGAGGTCTGTAACAACTTTTTGTAGCATGAAGAGGGGAGTGCGTTCACTCCTCTTCAGAGTGTTCTGGCATAGATCACACACCTCCTAGGAGAGGTCGTATCTTCTCTTGCTGATATATGGTATAGCAAACACACGTATATCTGTTTGAGTCTAAGAGCCTTTTGTTCAGATGTACCGCTAGACTCCTGGCACCAGCTTTGGGGAGTCTTCACAGGGTCACATCTTGACCCCACACATATACACACATATACACACACACACACACAGAGACAAGGTATTCTTTGTCCACATGTATACCTATGTAAGATGTTATATGTTAATGACCCTATGCATATTCATGTAACCACAATAAAAGGAGTGCTATGGGGAACCTGGCTGAGAGTCTGACGGTGGTCAAGTGGGTGGAACGACACTTGGCTCCAGACAGGCCTCCTCATGCATGAGTAACACAAAGAACGTTGCCTACTTGTGTCTTGTTCTTTGCTGTGTAGCAAATTGTCCTGAACGTTCCAGCGAATAGGTTTATGTTACGAACCTATCACAGTTACACAAGGGAGACACAGAGGGCCACTACATGAGGACAATCTACTAAACAATAAAGAAACAGAAAATCTTAAGAATATGAATAAACTTAATACAGAATATCAAAACTGAAAACATCAGGTCAGAAGTCCTGGGACCATGACAGTACCTGTGAAAGGTTGTTCTGTTGCTGCTCATATTGTACAGAAGAAGAGAGTTTCTTTATCATCAGAAAATGTCAATGAGCTTGTGTGTCTTAGCAGCTGGCTCGGTGCAGAGGAGGAAGAAAATGTCAAGTCAGAGGAAGATAAATGCAGTTCATGTTGTCAACTCAACCTGGACGACTGAAAGTGTTTTTCTTTGTCTTGTTTCTGACTGAGATTCTCCAAAGGAAATCCAGTACAAACACACACTTCACACACTCAAAGTCCCTGCACAGTAAATGAGCTGATGAGCGTTTGTGCTGCTACCTGATAACAGAAAAATAGTTCTGCTGGTTCCTGTTCTGAAAACACACATTTATAAATGTTCACTTGCTGTTGATCAAAGGTGCCTGTTATAATGTTATGATGGTGGCTCTGGACTCTGTTCCAAACAAAGTTCGCCTCAAACTAGATCAAATGTTAACGTCCTGGCAGAGACAAAGAACTTTGATTTGATATTTGATTTGATTAGATTCATGTTTCAGCTCAGATTGACAGAAATATTTGAACTGCTACTGTGTTAAAGGGAATACTGCTGATTTGTTTCTGCACACTGAATGTTGCACTTCTCATACTGCAGTACTATTAAAATAAGTACACAATACACTACTTTTGAACTCATGATTGAATGTTGCTGTAACAAAGCCATTAATGGTGATTCAAAGTGTTCATGGTTGCCCAGCACTACAAATGATTGTACAAGTGTGACTGATCCACTTTCTAATGTGTGTGTAGCCCACACTGTGTGTCACTGTGTCACAGGTGAGTCTGTGTATCCAGGTTCTATGAGGAGAACAGGATATAGTGACTGAGTCCAGCAACTTAAAGTCTGACTCCATCCTCCATTTAAATAGCTCACAGCAACAACTGAATAGCTTTGCCTTTGTGTAGCTGACACTTCATTTTAATGTCCTTCTATTCTGGTTTATCTGGTTTCAGTTTCTATAAGCACACAGGTTTCATCAGTGACTCTATAACCTCAGTAATCTTTGCTGGGCCTTAATGCTCTGAACAAAGCTGCACATCACAAGACTAAACAGAAATGAATCAGTCTTTCATTTCTCACTGCTGTTTGACTTCAGCTCTCAATGTCCCACCATAACCCATGGAAAGAATTACTGTCCATCCAGGCTCCTGAACATGAAGCTGATGAAGCTGATGAAGGTGGAGTATTGTGAGGGCTGATGGAGATGATGATGAGGAATCCAGGAGCAGTGGGTGGATGGCAGCATCACCATGAAGGATCAGTGTGAGAATACATCATCGTCCACAAAGGAAACCAGTCTGAGTTTCTGATGCAGTCCCAGCAGTTAGCTTGTCTGCTAGTTAGCTGAGAGCTAACTCACTTGTACATTGAATACCAAACTGTGTAAACCAGGGGTATCAAACATATGGCCCGGGGGCCAAATCCAGCCCTTGAGATAATTTCATATGTCAAATATTGATGAATTTTCAGGCTTGCTGATAATCAATGTGAGCACGACTGAGATTTTATTCTGATGAGCAAACCATGTGGCCAAACACTAAGAGACAGACTGGGATCATACCATTATGTGAAAGAAGACGGAAATGTCCCATAGACAGCAAAGGTAGTGGTATAGACCAGGTACACAGAGAAATGGGGAGCTGTATTGAAATGCAAGTGTGTCAGGGAAGAGTGAAAAGGCAAAATGAGCAGCATCTGGCTGCATCTCAGTGATTTTGGAGACCATAAAGCTGAGTGCAGAATTTATATAGGAGATATACAGGAGACGCTGAGAGCAGAACTGATAAAATTAGGAGCTGGCTAAAGTGATACCCATTTTTATTTCCGCCCATTTTCCATTGTGGAGGACAAATGTTTTCAAACTTGTCCAGGTCTTAAACCTTACGTGTTCTTCCTAATAGCAGTAAATGGATAAAAATAAGGCTTTTATGAAAACACTGAATACAAATTGCTGCCTTTAAAAAGACTAAATGTACATTTCAGTATTGAATACTACATAAAATAAACTATATATAAAGTGTGTCTGAATGGCAGAGATGCAGAAATATGTGCATATAGCACAGAGCCACGGCTCAGTGTCTGAATGAGTCTCACAGACCTGAATGTGCTCTTGAAGCCATTTATAATTATAACCTAATTCTTTACTCGTTTGATCTGCTCCTTACCACAAGCGACCAGACGTAGAAGGTTTTGAACTTTTAACTATATTTTCTTAAGTTTTACAACTTTTCTTACTATTAAAAACCTCATTATGGCCATTCATAATATACATAGTAATTAGATATGTGTGGTATCGACAGAAATGTCAGAATCTCAGCTAAAAGTTCACAAAACCATCTCAACAACCACCAAACAGCTAAAACAGCAGGTGAACAGATTACACAAAAAAGATGTAAACACAAATCCCCCTGATCATCTGTTTTTTTAAACATGAAGCGTAGTTTTGGACGTTCATTTACTGCTGGTTCAGTGAATTTTGGTTGGACAGTGATGAAACCTGCAGTCTCAGAATCTGTGAGAAGTCTGCTTTCAGCACGCAACAGCATTGTTGTGTTGTGTGCTGTGGATTCACCTCTGCAAACTCATCACTGTTTTACCATCATGTTTCTACTTAGACAATAACAAAGGAAGCAGTTCCCAGGAACTACTTCCTGTCTTGTTAACATAAAAGTATGTTGCCCTTCAAAACACCTCCACTTCTTCTCTTATTAGAGGGCTGCCTTATTATTAATCTGCTAATTCTGTCAGTTGATGAAAGAAAAATGCTTGATCTCACCTGAGAGTTTCCAGTATACAGTGTGGACTCTTCAGTCCTTCAGACAGAAGCTTCACACCTGAATCCTTCAGGTTAATGTTACTCAGGTCCAGCTCTCTCAGATTAGAGGACTGAGAGCTGAGAGCTGAGGACAGAGCTTCACAGCTTCTCTCTGACAGGTCACAGTGACTCAGTCTGAAAGATAACAGATAAACAATTACAAAAATAAAACACTTATGTTGAAGTGTAATGAGATACTATTATATTTAGCAATATTTAATCTTGTTTTTGTCAGGAAACGGAGCACTGATGCAGAGCAACATGTGGAGAGAATCAGAGGAGAAGAAGTGAAGAGAGAACAGCAGTAAAGCAACACTAAATTGTTCAGTATGATTTTGATGTCAACAAAATGTGTCAAATTTCTTTATTTTGTATTTGTTTTAGTAGAATTGATGATTATCACTTAGATAACAACCACAGGTCAGGTCTAAATTGCACTTTGGTAACAGTTACACCCAGAAATATTTCAGAAATGTGGACAATTTGTGCTCCAATGTATTCAGTATTGAACGAACTGAATACCGATGACCACTTAATATTTTTGATATTTTATTTGAATTGTTCCACCTGATCTGTGTTAACTAGAATAAACATTTAAAAACTAAAGCTATGATCACATATTTACTTACAGAGCTTTGTTTGAGGCTTTGACCACTGGCAGCAGCCTCAGAAGAGCCTTTTTAAAGGCTCATGTTCTCACTTAGATCATTTATTTCTACTTACATTTCTTTCTGGGAAAAATGGGGATTACTTTGAAAACAGGAACTTTTTTCCCCAAAAATCAGCCCTGGATTAGTAAATCACTCAACCATCTTCTCAGTCAGAAGAAACTGTCTTGTTATGAGGGAGAGAAGAAAAAGATCGAGGCACAGAAACTTGTCGAAAGAGAGATAAAGCAGCTAAAATCAGGTCTAAAAGTAAAGCAGAGGATGAGTTGAATAAAGGACACTAGAGGCTGGCTTGGAAAGGAATGAAGTCCATGGTGGGGATGCAGAACAAGGACAAAAGATGAATGTGATGCTGAGTCAGCAGAAGACTTGGACTCATTTAATTCCAGCTTTGATATCATGAATGACAATGAAGAGTGTGAAGAGTAGAAAGATATTTTACTGCTATTATTTGCTGCTATTTTTATGATCATTATTATTATTCCATTAATTATTAATATTGATATTGCATTTAGATGTTTAAACATATTGGCACCCAATTAAGCTTTTATTACAGGTCCAAGAAGAACCACTTTAAACTGTTGAGTAGAATCTATAATTTTAAAGGCTTTCGAATGTTTTTATATTCTTACACTGAAGTCTTCAGTGGGGGAGAAACTCAGCTGCAGGGACAGGAAATATACTCTGTGCCAAAATGAGACAGGAAACACTTCTGCAAGGCTTGCAGAAGTGAAACTGAAAGCAGAGTCTGAGTGCAAGTACTGTGAGTAGGTTATTAATCTGTAGTATTTTATTATGCATTTATATCTTTTGATTAAGCTTTTAGTAGAGGCTTTTGATTAAAACATTTATTCAGTAGATTACATATATAGTTCCAGTTAGGTTATTACATGTAAGGATGAGCCTCTGTTCTGGTGAAAGGTCAGAAGTGCAACGGGTGAGATGAGAGAGCATTTAAGGACGAGACACACATACACACACACACACACACACACATTTGTAGACTCATTTATATAGGTAAGAGTTTAATTATGTTTTGCTTGCAACTGCAAAGTTGTGCCTGCATGAGTGACAGTTTGTGCAGAACGTGGGCCTGATGTTCCAGAAGATAAGCCTGGGCAGGATGGTGACAGGAAGCACCTGGGTTCGAGCCGAAGACAATGTTCTTTTTTAAACTGTGTTCAAAGTTAACTGAACGTTTGTGGTTTTGGATTGACGTATGCTGTATTGAGTCTGCCTGGGAACAGAAGAAGGGGCTGTACTATTCTCACCCCTATAAAGTCTTTGTTCTGACTATTGTAAGATAGTTCAACCCTGAAATCTGAACAGTGTTGGACTCCGCATGTGTATTCATTAAAATGTCGTCTAATTGCACCCGGAGGATCTGTGGTTATTATTTTTGGATTCCTCCTCAATATCTGAACCTTAACAAGAGCTTTGTGACTTTAGGAAAGAGCTGGTAGCTCTGAGAGTGACACTGATGAGGTGTCTGTGAAGGTTCTCAGTCATCTAAAGAGCTTAGAAAAAAAGGCATCTGGACTTCTTTAAGTTTCTTGAAGACGTTTCACCTCTCATCCAAGAAGCTTCTTTATTTCTAGGGTGTGAAAATGGGTGTAGGTCACAATCAGCAAAGGTTTTGGGTGAGCTCATTGTGAAACCTAGCCCCACCCTATCATGTGATTTCTTGAGGTTAACCTCTGTACAAAGAGACTTCAGCCATATGAGTGAATGAGAGCACACACAGGACACTCTGATGTCTGAATGTGTGTGATTCAGTGAAAAAGAGGATTGTACTGGATATACTGTGACTCACAGAGTTTAAAGAGAAAGGTGTTTGGATTAACCATTTAAGACCTACCATAGAACCAAGTCCGCCAGAGCTTATCTTTATATTTTCACATACTGTGGTGCCATTTTTGGGAGCATTTCAAGTTGCTATACATCAATACAACCATTATAGCCCTAATTTTAATAATATGTATGCTTTAAGTCCATAGTAACTACATAAATTGCAAAAAAGTGCAATAAACTACAAAAAAAATTGAAAATCATTTTTGTTTTGTTTTTTTACATATATTTCTAGTTAGAGAAAGTTAAGAGGTTTATCCCTCAAAATTATAAATACAAAAAAGTTGCAAAAAATAGTTTACAACAACAGGACATTTATCTGTCTTCATAGTTTTATTTTTGAAATACACCAATTTCTATATACTGCAGAAAAAATGGAAATAAATATTATAATCCAAATTTGCAAAAAAAAAGCATATGCATCAAAATAAACTATTTCCAGCAGTGACATCACTTCCGGTTTCGGGCAGGTAATGGCAGACATGCGATTAGGGATGGGTATCGAAAACCGGTTCTTGTTGAGAACCGGTTCCCACTGTTTCAATTCCTTGGAATCGTTTGCCATTTTTGCAAACGATTCCCTTATCGATTCCAGTCGCCCCGAATGACGTCACCACGTTGCGAAGCGTCGGAGCGTACCTGGCAGGAAACACGGCGCCTAAGCGGCTCAAACGCTCAAAAGTTTGGTTATACTTTACCAGAACGGATGACAACAGGGCAATTTGCAATACTTGCAAAGTAGATATTTCATTTAAGGGAGGAAACACTACGAATATGCAAAAGCATTTGCTCACAAAACACGCGATAACCTTAAATGAATGTTGTGTTTTTAATTCCGCTCCGGACTCGTGAATCTCAACCCAGCAGCAGCGGTTTGCACGTCCTCTCCCATTAATGCGGCAGGTAAATAATCAACTAACAGTGCATATTATGTTAGCGCGATCTGCTTTATTACAAAACCTGCCATTACTGTGCATTTAGGTGACCATGATGAGAGAGACAGACAGTCTGGCTGGCGCTCGCTGGCAGTTGTCGCTGCAGTCCACCGGTAGCGTCTCTTTTCAGGCCCGAATGTCACCGAGCAGTGACTAAGTTTGTGGTAAAAGCCTTGCAGCCATTTGCCACAGCAGATGGTAAGTGAATGTGTTTAACTGTAGGCAGGGACATTACTGGATATTCTTGTGTAATTGCTACAGAATAATTTATGTTATACTTTGTTATTGCTACAGAAGAATATTTATTTTATTATTTTACATTTACAATTTTCCCCGGGGACCCTGTGACACCCCATTGAAGAGCCATAGGCTGGATCTCTTAAGATCTCACTGTTGGGTTTGTAAGGCCATGTTACTCCTAAATTTCTATCTTGTTCAAAGAGAAGACATAAAACAAAATTCTAAGCTAATCGACCTTAGTGTTCTCCTTTTTAAAAATAAGAATCGATAAGAGAATCCATAAAGAATCGAATCGTTAAACAGAATCGAAAATGGAATCGGAATCGTTAAAATCTTATCAATACCCATCCCTACATGCGATAGTTCGCACTGATGTCTACTCCAACGTAGGAAGTGTTACGAACAGCTGATCGGATCGGCAAAGCGTGTTTCTGGAAGATTATTATGTTTTTGTTGCTACAAGTGCTTTTTGGGGCGATCGTGGCTCAAGAGTTGGGAGTTCGCCTTGTAATCGGAAGGTTGCCGGTTCGAGCACCGGCTCGGACAGTCTTGGTCGTTGTGTCCTTGGGCAAGACACTTCACCCGTTGCCTACTGGTGGTGGTCAGAGGGCCCAATGGCGCCAGTGTCCGGCAGCCTCGTCTCTGTCAGTGCGCTCCAGGGTGGCTGTGGCTACAATGTAGCTGCCATCACCAGTGTGTGAATGTGTGTGTGAATGGGTGGATGACTGGCTATGTAAAGTGCTTTGGGGTCCTTAGGGACTAGTAAAGCGCTTTACAAATACAGGCCATTTACCATTTTTATGCAATTTTTGCAAAGCTATATGTGGAAGGAAACCATGACCTAGGACAAGCTGATGGCATAAGATGCAAGTACAACTCCTCCGGTTTCATATGCAAAAAAAAATTAAAAATTTCCTCCTCAGCCTTGTTCCTGCTCTGGAGAGCAGCTGGGTCCTTTTTATTCCTGTCTCTCTGTAAATACTTATATTTTATATATTTATGTTTAATGTTTTTCTGTGTGAGAATTTTAATATTATTTCAAATAAATTTTTATAATGACTAATGTCTCAGTTCTACTACACAGCAAATGTTGGCACACGACTTGACACATGACAAAATATACTAATACAGTGGGATGCAAAAGTTTGGGCAACCTTGTTAATAGCCATTCTTTTCCTGTATAAATCGTTGGTTGTTACAATAAAAAATGTCAGTTAAATATATACAGGAGACACACACAGTGATATTTGAGAAGTGAAAAGAAGTTTACTGGATTTACAAAAAGTGTGCAATAATTGTTTAAACAAAATCAAGCAGGTGCATAAATTTGGGCACCACAAAAAAAGAAATGGAATAAATATTTCGTGTATATCAATGTGTGTGTCTCCTATATGATATACAGTGGGGCAAAAAAGTATTTAGTCAGCCACCGATTGTGCAAGTTCCCCCACTTAAAATGATGACAGAGGTCAGTAATTTGCACCAGAGGTACACGTCAACTGTGAGAGACAGAATGTGAAAAAAAAAATCCATGAATTCACATGGTAGGATTTGTAAAGAATTTATCCGTAAATCAGGGTGGCAAATAAGTATTTGGTCACCTCAAACATGGAAAATCTCTGGCTCTCACAGACCTGTAACGTCTTCTGTAAGACGCTTTTCTGTCCCCCACTCGTTACCTGTATGAATGGCACCTGTTTGAACTCATCATCTGTATAAAAGACACCTGTCCACAGCCTCAAACAGTCAGACTCCAAACTCCGCCATGGCCAAGACCAAAGAGCTCTCGAAGGACACCAGGAAAAGTATTGTAGACCTGCACCAGGCTGGGAAGAGTGAATCTACAATAGGCAAGCAGCTTGGTGTGAAAAAATCAACTGTGGGAGCAATCATCAGAAAATGGAAGACATACAAGACCACTGATAATCTCCCACGATCTGGGGCTCCACGCAAGATCTCATCCCGTGGGGTCAAAATGATCATGAGAACGGTGAGCAAAGATCCCAGAACCACACGGGGGGGACCTGGTGAATGACCTGCAGAGAGCTGGGACCAAAGTAACAAAGGTCACCATCAGTAACACACTAAAACGGCAGGGAATCAAATCCCGCAGTGCCAGACGTGTTCCGCTGCTGAAGCCAGTGCATGTCCAGGCCCGTCTGAAGTTTGCCAGAGAGCACATGGATGATACAGCAGAGGATTGGGAGAATGTCATGTGGTCAGATGAAACCAAAGTAGAACTTTTTGGTATAAACTCAACTCGTCGTGTTTGGAGGACGAAGAATACTGAGTTGCATCCCAAGAACACCATACCTACTGTGAAGCATGGGGGTGGAAACATCATGCTATGGGGCTGTTTTTCTGCCAAGGGGACAGGACGACTGATCCGTGTTAAGGACAGAATGAATGGGGCCATGTATTGTGAGATTTTGAGCCAAAACCTCCTTCCATCAGTGAGAACTTTGAAGATGAAACGCGGCTGGGTCTTCCAACATGACAATGATCCAAAACACACCGCCCGGGCAACAAAGGAGTGGCTCCGTAAGAAGCATTTGAAAGTCCTGGAGTGGCCTAGCCAGTCTCCAGACCTCAACCCCATAGAAAATCTGTGGCGGGAGTTGAAAGTCCGTGTTGCTCGGCGACAGCCCCAAAACATCACTGCTCTCGAGAAGATCTGCATGGAGGAATGGGCCAAAATACCAGCTACTGTGTGTGCAAACCTGGTAAAGACCTATAGTAAACGTTTGACCTCTGTTATTGCCAACAAAGGTTATGTTACAAAGTATTGAGTTGTATTTTTGTTATTGACCAAATACTTATTTGCCACCCTGATTTACGAATAAATTCTTTACAAATCCTACCATGTGTATTCATGGATTTTTTTTTCACATTCTGTCTCTCACAGTTGACGTGTACCTCTGGTGCGAATTACTGACCTCTGTCATCATTTTAGGTGGGGGCACTTGCACAATCGGTGGCTGACTAAATACTTTTTTGCCCCACTGTATGGGGCGCCTTTGTCTGGACGTGCTTCCCATCCAGAGCTCCACAGCAGAGAGGGAAGTTCCAGCGCTCCTGGAATCCCTCTGTGATGGACCGCCAGTCTCCAGGTGAAGGCACAGCCATGAAGTCATCCACTAGACAGTCCCAGATGGCCGTCGCTACCTGGGAGGTGATCTGGCACACCGTGGACACACCGACTCTGAAACTGAACGCGATGGTCCTGAAGGAGTCCCCGGTGGCAAGGAACCTGGACAAAATTGTTCAAAATTAGTATTATGTGTACTGCAGTTACAAAACACATTATTCAAATTCCAAAATACTTTTGTGATGTCAGATTTAAATTAAAAAACGTAAATCTTACATAAAACATTTTGTAATTATAAGGATAATTACATAATATATATTAGATATAATATAAAACAGTCAGTTGTGTTTTGTTTTAACTTTAACATATCATAATTTGCTTGGTAGCAACTTTTACCCCTACAGTGAGCCAATCACTCATAATTCCTAGACATGTCAATCAGGTAGGAATGAAGTAAGACATTAATAGAAATAAAGAGTTGTATGTTGACATGTAGCCCTTTCCTTGCTTAAATCATTGTTAATATTTTTGAAAAATTAACCTGTGATAAGACAGCTTATCAAGATAGAATATGCTAGATAGAACCATATAACTAAAGATGAACCAAACTGTTCACAGTTTTATCTAGCTCTCAGTTATAAAAAAAAAAGAGTGAGTATCACTACAAAGATTACCAACAGTGGGCCTCATACCACAGTTTGATATCAGCAAACACCGAGAGCATACATTGATAGACACCACAGCCATGCTATCATTGCTAACACTGATAACAGCATAAATCGAATTAAATCGGGACTTGATGAGAACTGTCGAGTATCACTAGAAATATTATAAACAGTCGTCTCCATACCACAGTTTGCTATCAGTAAACACCGACAGCATTCACTGATAGCATACCACAGCCATGTTAGCAGTGTATAAACGATAGTTTAGTATATATTAGCACAGGTATCAATAAAGGACTACCGTATAAACACTTTTACTAACCTCAGGCAGATGGACAGGCGCTCTGCAGGTGGGATTGAACGCCTGTAGTTGGTGTCTAGGCGGGCGATTCTGGGACCGACGCGGGACAACAGGTCCTCAAACTGGGCGAGTGAAAGACGGTGATATCGCTGAAATCGGCCGTCATCCAGGCGCTGCTCCTCAAGCAAGTGGTGAAACTCACCAAACTGCTCACGCCTCTGGAGGACCTGATGGACCCAGGTACGGCGAGGACGTCCTTAACGCCGCTGCTCTGCTCTCCACAGTAAATAGAGGAGGGAGACTCTCTCTTCAAACGCTAGCTCGACAGCTGCCATCTAGCAAAGATACTGTCTGGCACAACTTCCTCCCACATCCCTCCCACATTTCCGGTTCACGCGGCGATGGATTTTTCTTGGACGCACGTTGAGGTGCGAATGTGCACGCGTCAAATTAGGGGCGTTTTTGCTCGCGCCTATCGCGTTCGGTGTGAACACACCGTTAAAGGGTTAAAACGGATTGTGCTAAAGTGAACGTGCTAGTTTCAAGGTTTTTCCTGTGGATTATAACTTTAAGAAGATGTGACATTTATCAAGGAATCCTGCCCTCTGGATTATTTCCATGGACACTGAACTGGAACACATCTACAGTGCTGGAAGTGCCTATCTCACCACCAACCTCTGTGCACATTCACTTTTTAACCCTTTGTGAAACAATAAAGGTTTAAATCTGAGTATTTATCTATGTTAGTGCAAACACCTCTAATAGGTTGGTTTAGTCTTTCCAAGTCATAACTTCCCTTGGAGTCTGCGGTCCAGGCTCCTAAAATCATCCTAGTTTAACAAGCACTAAAATCTAGAGGAGAGCTGCACTAACAGGTGTGACCTGCAAGGATACTCAGGTTTCTCCAAAAGCTGATTCTGTTCATCTGGACGTAGCGTTTTGTGGGAGAAAAATTTTGTCATTGATCAAAGTGACTTCTTCAGTCTCAGCTGACTGCAGGTTTCAATCTTATAAACAGTACATTTGCATAATGACTGACACCAGCCCACTGAAGGAACAATGGGCTGTGAGGTCAGTTCCTTAATCTTAATTATGCAAATTCTCATGACCATTGATCAACAACCACTGACCAGATACTCATGTTTATTTGTATCAGGACAAGCAGGGAAGACATGGACATCAACTGTGTCAGGCTGCCTGAGTCCGCTCACCCACATCAGCTCAGAACTCTGCATTATCTACTGAGTCAGACTCAGAGAATCAGGGATCAGAAGTTCTACAAAGAGTAGAACCAGACTTCCTGTATAGAGGTGTGTGGGCCTACTGATCCACAGTGTCAGCACAACTTTCACATCATATTCATCTCAGCACAACTAAAACATGGTGACTGACCTCAGAGTTTCAAATCGACAGCGTGGATTCTCCAGAAGAACACACAGCTGCTTCACTCCTGAATCCTGCAGGTTGTTGTAGTCTCCACTCAGGTCCAGCACTCTGGGATACGAGGGGTTGGACTTCAGCGCTGCTGCCAGGTAATCACAGCTGATCTTTGACAAACCACAGTCCTTCAATCTGTATAAAGAATAAAAGATGTATGTTTATTAGACAAAGTGCTTGAAATCATTCAGTGTTTCATCATCTGTTCAGAGCTGAAGAAGGTTCAGAATGTAGAAGTTTAGAAAATGGAAACTTCAAACAGCTGAAACCAACAGGAAGCAGCTTCAAACAAACAAGAGAAAAAACTCTGAATATTTCCCATTAAAGTTGTACATTTATCATAAAAACATGAAAAAGTCGTATTTTTCCTTCAAGGAACCACATGGCTTCACTTTTAAAGGTGAAATGTGAAAGAAATGGACATATTTGAAGTCCAACACCTTTTTCCAGTCACATTATTAAAGCAGACAAACAACAAGCTCATTTTCATTCCAACAAGTCATCTTCTGACCCTTTATTATTATTATTGTTATTATTCAATATTTATGGAGGATGTTTTTAAATTAGGCTCAAATATGTGACAGACATTTAATCCCATTTCAGTTTGGCCTCATTATCCAACACACACTCTGACCACCGGCCAAGGGGCCACGCACAGCTGGGCTCCATCCAAGATACAGGAAACAAAACCAACACGATAATAAAGAGCACCATTTAATCTTCTTATATTTTAGCTTTTCAAGCCAAACATAGTAAAAACATGAGCATACATATGTTTTCTGATAAAATGATGTGACAGGTAGAACAGAGTAAAGTGGTGGTGTTACAGCCTTTCTCCCCTCTGCTGCCGAGGCTGTTAGTCTCTCCCAAACTCAGCATCAGGACTTCCACATGAATGAAAGCAGCAGAACTGACTTTACAAATGAAAGAGGAAGAGGAGAAGAAGAGGAGAGGGAGGCCACCCTGACCATCACTCCAGCTGAAAACATCACACTTCCATTAAAGTTGGTGAGAAAATGTTGAGCAGGATGAGCTGCTGGCTAATCTGGAGGCTGTAGCAGCAGCTCACAGTCACAGTGGATTTCCACTCATGAAAAAGCTCTGGCTGCTTCATTTCTCATCTCATATCAGAGACTTTAAGGCTTCAGTGACGCTGTACTGTGATGCTTCCTCTCCATATTCAGCCCAATCTGCTCTGTATTGCTTTTTCAATACATACATAATTATATTTACAGTAAGTCTTATCATTCCCCTTCACCGCCAATGTTCCCTCTAATGTTTCACGTGTCTGAGCGAACACACAAACTCCCTGAGCGTCCCTTGGACCACTGTGAGCGACATCAGACGTGTGCACTGTGGTCACGCCAGCATCTAATCCATCCAAGTTACATGGTTTATTAAAATAATCAAATTACAGCATTTACATTTATGTTAGACTACTTTTAATTAACTGCTTTAGCCCACTTACAATGAAAATGTAAAAAAATCTAGTCATTGACCTGTGTAGTATGTTAACACTATTGGAAGTAAAAATAACTTCAACTCCAATTTTGAAAACACAACTTTTTTTTTAACTTTTTTTTTAATAAAGCTCTGACTTGTATTATGAGTCTGAGTCTGTGGTCTGGGAGGGAGTCCTGTAACTCTGGTCATTATATTATAATTTTATTATTATTATTATTATTATATTATATCTCTGCAAAATACTTACTGAGTTTTGCAAACATCAAAGTTTTTTGCAGCTGTTTACCTAAAAATGCAGCCAAGGCAATTTTTTAAATAAACATTTTAAACTATTTACAGAACAATCAGCTGTTCTGCATCAAATCTGATGCCACACAAATTATTTGTGCCACTCCAAAAAATAATTTCTGTCCACTATGAGATAAAGGAGAACAACAGCCTGATACCTGCAGGCCTGACAACAGGAGATGTATCACTCCTGTAACACCTGTAACATTCAGCAGCTGCCTCATTGTTCTGACACACACACAACAAAACTATTGACTACACCACACACTAACTACACAAGACAACACACTAACACACTCCAAACACGGTAAACGTCACAAATCTCTCACATCTCAAAACACCGCCGTCACTCCTAAAACTTCCCCCTCCTTAAACAACTAAATGCCATATCATTTTTTGATTGGTCGACATGGTACATTTTTCCACCAATAGGAAAGGCTGGGGTTTTTTGGTTTTGTTTTTGCTCACAGGCGGAGAGTGCGTTTAATCGTTTTCCCTAAGTTACATGGTGTATTAAAATAATCAAATTACAGCATTTACATTTATGTTAGACGATTTTCACATCATGCCAATGTTCACATTTTGGACAGAGAGGACAGATGGTTTGAAAGAGGAGTGAAAGAGGCCATCTATGTCCACTGTGAGCGACCATCTTCGAACAGAGGTGGTGGTTTACGACACCAACTGTCTGCCATCTATAATCCAGTTTTGAGTTCCCTCCCCAGACGCCTTTACGCCCACTCACATCCTGGGCCATCTGACCTCAGGAATTCGCATGATAGGGTGGGGCTAGGTTTCACCATGAGCTCACCCGAAACCCTGGCTGATTGTGACCCACACCCGCTTTCACACCTTGGCTCATGTGATTAGAGCAGGGGTAGGCAACCTTTTTGATGGCGAGTGCCATTTAAAATTTCCTCAGAAGTCAGTGTGCCATATGATTGCATTAGCAATAAATTTAATAACGCTCTATATTAACAGTTACACATTATATAGAACCACTTTATAGAATTATATTTGTTTGCAAATGTTGTCAACTATCAGCGAACAGTTATCAGCTATTTTGAAACAAAAAAAAGACACTTTTTATCCATAACAGCAAATGAACTGTACAACAGAAAATACAAATGCTATTTATGGTCTCCTCACAACAATGATAAGAAAAATAAACTGGGCCAATATGGCATGTTTGTTAATACAGAGACACACATGTTAATGTGATCTCTGGTCTCTCACTCAGAGACACAGGTCTCCGAGTGTCCAGCATTCAGACGGCTACCTGAGGACACTCATGTGAGAGAAAATCTGCTCACACAGATATGTAGAGCCAAATACTGTCAATAAGGCCTCTGCAGTGTTCTGAAGACAGTTAAACTTGTCAGGTAGTGATGTCCAGCAGGTGAAAATGCAAGCTCCATGAACATGCACAGCTGTGGATTCCAGCTGCTTCGATGTCGCATTAACTGGCATTAACTCAGCCAGTTAATGCGAGACAAACCCAGCTGCTCATTAAAGATTTCTGGTTTGATCAGAAAATAAAACATTGGTCCACACACCTGAAAGTCCCAAAAATGCATTGTGTCTCGAGTCTATGGATGCATTTTGACTAAAGACCGGCCCCCCAGATATTAAAGCCATAAAGCCTTTGAATGAAAACAAACGCTGTTGTGACAGTGATGTACACTGTCTTGTTGGTAAATGTATGATTTCTATTCATTTTATGTCAGATAAAAACTTTGGTTGTAAGCTTCAGATAATTATTTAATAACAGCCAGACATTTTAAATGAGAATAAGAAAGTATTTCCTTGTGCCCCCCTTTCCCTGTTAATGCCCTACCTGGCCCCCTGGCAAAACTTTGCTAGATCCGCCCCTGCACAGTTACCAGCTGTCAGCTACATAGAAAAGCATCCTGGTGTTATTTGTCTCATAACTTCCCTTCAACTCATTCATGTCACCTAAAAGGTAAACCTGTTTCTCCATCACCAGTTCAGCTCTGATGATTCAGTGAGGACATCTCCTGGTTTCATCTGCATGTTTCCCTCTCACCAGATAACCAAACCGATATCATGACCAGCAGCTTTACAGCTGTGGCTCCAGCAAACATCAGCTGATACTAGAAATTAATATTAAATAAATTCTAACAACAGCTGATCAAGCTTAAACGTGCTGCTGTTGTTTAGCGCGACATCCGGCAGTTTCCTCTTTCTGGCGCAAAGTGAGCGATAAACAAACAGAGAAAAGCCGATCAGCTGATCATTGATCAGTTTCACGATTGAAGTAGCAACAGGAGAGGGAGGGGGAGAATGAGAGAAGAAGAAGATGCAGTTGTGCAGCAAAGACAGAATAACTCCAGCTTTGTGTCTTTTTCCATCCTGGCTGAAGTACGGGACAAACTGTGTTCCTTCTCAGCTCAACACGAAACGTGTAATAATTTCTCTGAATGCGGGACGATTCCATTTGTACGGGACGGTTGGCAACTCTACTAACTAACCTTATGAATAAAATAAAGTTCACTATCAATAAAATCATAGCACCCGCCCAGCAGTATATAAACTCCGTCATGCTAGCTAGTACGCAGTACGAGTTATTGTAACTGACTGTAAAAAGTCAGCACAACGAAAATAAACTCCACCTAAACTTGGTTTATATCTGACCCAGATAGACTGCAGGTCATAACTTCTTACCTGAAGTTCAGTTCACCTGACGCTCCGACCGGCGGCTGCCTCGGGTCTCTCCTCCTCCTGCCTCCCCTTCCCTCATCCACCTGCTGGCCTCCACCACTTGTTAATTTTACTGAATCTGTGGAAGCTCCGCCATAGCCACCACCAAACAACTGAGTTATTTTTACACACCGACCAGCGTCTGGTCAGTCCACCACCCCAAAAAAAAAAAAAAAAAAAAATAATAATAATAATAATCGGGCCACCGAGCAAATGCCCTTATGCCCGATGGCCAGTCCAGCTATGGTCGTGCGTGCCATCAGTTAACCCTTTGCGTGCCAACAGTGGCACGCGTGCCTAGGGTTGCCGACCCCTGGATTAGAGGATCATCAGGGGGTCCTTTTGTCCCTCTTTGGGGGATACTTCCACTGGGTTTAAATCTGGGACTCTCCACCATTTGACCCTTAGAACTGAAGAAGCTTCTCGGATGAGAGGTGAAACGTCTTCAAGCAACTTAAAGAAGTCCAGACGCTTTTCTTTGCAAACTCCTTTGACTACAATGACCTGGATGACTGAGAACCTTCACAGACAATTGAGATTTGATTTTTTTTTTGTGCGCAACGCAGATTTTCTGTGTGCAGAGACGTGCCAGCAATGTGCAATTGCGCACGTGCGCAGCTTAGAGGGAACATTGGGCACCACCACAGTTCACTTCAACAAAACTTTACTTCAGATTTGTTTTCATGTTTTGATCCAGTGTTGAGAGCCGTTTCCCCCATGTCCAGTCCTTGTACTAAGCTAGGCTAAACATGTCCAGTGTCTGTCTCTGTGCAGCTTTTAATCTGATGTTAATAAGGTAGAAATGGAGGAAGAAGAAAATGACTTCATCAATCAACATGCAGCTACCAACCCAAATGGTGAGGTGGTGGTTAGTTATTACTGTTGATCCCCTACATTATCCTACATTCAAATTTATTCTCCAGCTACAATAGTGTTTGTGTTCCTAAAAGGATTTCATGAATGTGTTATTGTTCATGTCACATCTGTATGGAACAAAGAGGAAGTGAGGTTTATCCTTCATGATCACTGTTCCAGCATGTAAACCTGAGATCTGTGTGGAGCAGCTGACCTGTACGATGTGCTCAACACAAACATTATTTACCATCAGTTACTGTGTGACTGAACCACGTGTATGAAACATCGCTTTTGGTTTTAATAGCACATGGCAACATTCACACGTGAATCTAAACAGTAACACTTTGATTTGTTACAGTGAGGAGACTGTTAAAGGGAACGATGAGGGGAAACTGTAACAGCAGCAGACAAAGCTGAGGTCTGGGTTCCTCTATGCTACACACAGCCTCCTGCTCCTGGACTTTAGTAAACACATAAATATCTCCAAGTACACTTACTTAAGAAACTCTATTAAACTCATTACAAGTTTACTTCAGCTTTAAATTATTCACAACATCAGCACACATGAGTAAACAAAGTAACTCACACAGCTACTGTTGAAGTTTAAATGGTAAATGGTAAATGGCCTGTATTTATATAGCGCTTTACTAGTCCCTAAGGACCCCAAAGCGCTTTACATATCCAGTCATCCACCCATTCACACACACACATTCACACACTGGTGATGGCAAGCTACATTGTAGCCACAGCCACCCTGGGGCGCACTGACAGAGGCGAAGCTGCCGGACACTGGCGCCACCGGGCCCTCTGACCACCACCAGTAGGCAACGGGTGAAGTGTCTTGCCCAAGGACACAACGACCAAGACTGTCCAAGCTGGGGCTCGAACCGGCAACCTTCCGATTACAAGGCGAACTCCCAACTCTTGAGCCACGATCGCCCCGAAGTTTAGTCATCTTTAATACAAATATACCTCATTATTATGAATCTCACAGCTACCTGCTCATTGAACTGAACAATAATTCTGTTTTACCATTAAAATAAATATGTGACTGTAAAAAATCTTCAGACAGTAATTAAGAATCTCCTAAGCAATCCAAAGATAAAGAAAAGTTCACCTGCCAATCCTATAAAGCTTGGTTGTTTATACAATAATATCATTTAATGATCAGCAGTGGGGATGTTTGGATCCTGACCTGAGAGTTTCCAGTGTACAATGTGGACTCTGCAGTGCAGCAGACAGAAGCTTCACTCCTGAATCCTGCAGGTCGTTGTTACTCAGGTCCAGCTCTTTCAGACTAGAGGACTGGGAGTTGAGAACTGAGGACAGAGCACCACAGCTTCTCTCTGAGAGGTTACAGCCACTCAGTCTGGAAGAAAACAAACAAACAAATTAATTAAATCAGTCAAATGAAACATTTTTTAATGCCAGCATGCAATACAATTATTGGTTAACTAAATAGCTTCATTAAAACACAACTCTTCTTCTATATCAGCACTTACTCCTTGTAAGCTCCACCTGCTCCACCTTCTGAGTCAGAAGGCATGAAAACAAACTGTAAATCTAGTAGAAACATGATTGGAAATCTTCTCAGATCCATTTGTACATTTAGAGTCTGATACTGAAATATAGCAGCACGGACATTCACAGCAGCAAAGGGTTCTTGCTGATCTGAGCTGACTTGGCCCTGGCTTATTGAAGATTAAAGAAAGCGGAATCAGCTGTTCAAAACCCACAAGGCTGCCTGCTGTGACGGGTCGTGACTTCTCAAAATCGGCTCATTGAACGCAGCACGGATAAGATCTTGAAGAAGCTCATGGCGGTCGTGAGCACTCAGACTTTGCTCTTTGAGCGCAAAACTGATAACCTCTCGGAGAAGCTCGTGGGTCTCCAACGGGAGATTGAGAGACGAGTGACGGACTGTTAGATCAGCTGTGAAATTGACATGTAGTTGTTCACACCAAAGAAAAACACCATAATTTCATGCGGCTAACATACCGGCGCCAGCTGCGGTCTCAAGGCTGGAGCTGAACATAACAAATCTCACCCTGATAACAGACGGTGTTTAGACTGTTCCTTCCCATCCTAAGCATGCTTATCCCCTCCCGGTGCAGACGGTGGGTCGAGGGGACCAGCGCAAATGCCGCAGGCCCGGATGCGCTGTCTACACCGGCTGTCTCTCACCTTTTACCCATCCCTGTTGCTTGTCATGTGTTTCTATGGCGTATTAAGAGTTTTCATGTGCTCTGTGCTAAGGTCATTTTTTTTCTGTTCTCAAACTGATCTCCCTGTTGGAGCTCAGTCTGGGGGGAGTTCTTTTTTCTCCTCATCTTTCCTGATGTTGTGCATTTTCCGCTGTTCGGTTCCGGGTCGCTGCTCGTGCGGGTGACCGACCAGCTACCTGGCCTGACCTGTCTCCCCAATGTGATGTTTGTGTATTGTATGTAATCTGAAAAGATTACAGAAGATGACTCTGTTCAGTAAATATTACGCTCATGCTGTCAAGAAATACCAAAGGGAGGTAAAACTCTGGTTGTTGCAGTTCCAGTATGACATGCTTTGTACTGCTCTGCTGCAGTTTGTGACACCTGGTGGATGAGTTGTGAAGGATGATGAAACAAACACTTCACTCAATGTTTTCCTTCTAAACTGGATGTAATTTTGGCAGCCGAGAGTTTTTCACACTCTATCCCAGCTGCAAATAGGAACACAACAAATAAATAACTTTACCACTTGGATCCTTATCATTCAAGATTGTGAAAAGATTCTCTACTCAGAGAATACTGGTGATTTTAGATGAGAGAGATGATTTGGAAGATGATGAAGGGGAAGAGTTTTCAGAACTTGAGGCCTTTTGTCTTCACTGTATAGGACAGAGAAGACAGGAAGGGAGGGAGAAGTGAGGAGAATAACACACAGGAAATGGTCTTGGGCAGACTCAAACCAGGCCCTGGAGTCACGACTCTAACTTTCAGTACATGGGTCACCTGCTCAGCCAGGTAAGCTACAGCAGTCAGCAGTGTGTGAGTTAATTTGAAGACAATGATGACTATAAGTCAGGTAAAAAAAATACTTATCATCAACCAACAAGGGGAAAACAGTGAGCTTGAATGACCAAGCTTTGACCAAGGGTGGCTCACTCCTCGGTCTTCTTGCCCAAGGAGTGAACCACCCTGCTTGGCTATCAATGTGGTGCAATCAAGGCCATCATACAGTACAGGCATCCAAGCTGATTTGAACTTTTCATCCCAGATACCACCTTAAAAATCATCTAGATTAGGAGATGTTGGCTGATCTGAATTGTGTTCTAGATCCAATCACAACAAACAGAGAGCTGTTGTGTGTCCAAGGTGAACAGGAAGAATATATACATGCATAAAGTCAATAAAGTCAGAAGGTTTGATTTAGACTGTGCTGCAGTTTATCACCAAAGACTGACAAACAGGCACCATGCTGCCAATAAATGGCATCAAGTCTGACTTGAGTTTTTTCTGTTTTTTTTGTTCTTTTTTTAATCAAGATTAAATTTTATAGCAACCACAGCAGAGATGACCAGGGAAGGTGTGCTTAAAGGAGAAGTAGCTAAAACAGCTGGTTTCAGACTGAAGATGAACTGAGGCGCTGCACCCAAGTCTGTAACAACATTTTGACAACAGTGTGAAAGAAAAACTGGAAGAAAAGCAGGTTCAGGGAGGGACAAACATCTGCTGCAACCAGATTGGAGTGAGAGGAGAGAGCAACAACAACACCAAACACACTGTGGAAGACTGAAGCAGAGTTTAGTTTAAAGTGTAACTAAGGATGTTTGTATGGCTGCCATGATTCACTGAGTAATTCAAATGCTTTGTTTAATGCAGGACCCACCACGCATGTAAAAGCAAGTGTTTCACCAATATTTGTGACTAAAAACAGACCTGCAGTAGAAATGTATCTAGGAGCATGCATGTGAATATAAAGTATTACAACATCAGGCACATGCAGCCCCCAGATTTTAAACACAGACTGATAACATAACAGCAGCAGTGATGATCAGAGTTTTTGGGTGGATTCAGCGTCTCGAATACACCGAGTTCTTGAGCCATCAAAGAGGTTACAGTTGTATTGGAGAAATCCCAAAACTTTAGGATACAAATTCATACAAAGATAGAAAGCCTGATGAAATAAATTACTGACACAGGTGGATGTGAAAAGTCCAGTATCAAAGCTCAGGAATCAGCAGCTCCCACCTCGTTTTCTTTCAACAATTATTTTTAGCTGCTGTGTTTTTGTGTTTCTGCAGACCTCAGACATCCTGCTGCTCTGGAGAACTGAAGCTCTAAAGGGCTCAGCCTTTATCTCCAAGAAACAAAGCTGATCATGGAGACCCAGCAGGTCAGCTGATCTGTGGACAGCCCAGGCATCTTTAACTAAGTGTGAGAGGTGAGCAGTCTTTGGATGCCTTTACTGTCTGATAGTGATGTTTAAACGATGGCTCAGAGCAGGATTTTGATGATTATTTTGCTTTTCTTCTATTATTATGTTTAGTTTCTGCTTCACAGATATTCTCTGAGATGTGCTCTGAAATGTTTCCACTGTTGGATTCAGCGTCTCGAGTACACAGAGTACTTGAGCCATCAAAGAGGTTACAGTTGTATTGCAGAAATCCCAAAACTTTAGGATACAAATTCATACAAAGACAGAAAGCCTGGTGAAATAAATTACTGACACAGTTGGATGTTAAAGTAAAGACATGAGTACAAATGTACTCACAGAGCTTTGTTGGAGGCTTTGACCACTGGCAGCAGCCTCAGAAGAGCCTCCTCTGAAGCAGAGTATTTCTTCAGGTCAAACACATCCAGATCTTTTTCTGATGACAGTAAGATGAAGACCAGAGCCGACCACTGAGCAGGAGACAGTTTATCTGTGGAGAGACTTCCTGATCTCAGGGACTGTTGGATCTCCTCCACTAGAGAACGATCATTCAGTTCATTCAGACAGTGGAGCAGATTGATGCTTTTCTCTGCAGACAGATTCTCACTGAGCTTCTCCTTGATGTACTGGACTGTTTCCTGATTGGTCTGTGGGCTACTTCCTGTCTGTGTCAGCAGACCTCGTAGGAGAGTCTGATTGGTCTGCAGTGAAAGACCCAGGAGGAAGCGGAGGAACAAGTCCAGGTGTCCATTTGGACTCTGTAAGGCCTTGTCCACAGCACTCTGGTGGAGAGATTGGAGTTTTGGTTTGTTAAATAATTTAGATTTCTTGGACGTTGTTTGTTCCTCTTCCAGCAGATTGAGTCCAGAGTTGATGAAGGTCAGATGGACATGAAGAGCAGCCAGAAACTCCTGAACACTCAGATGGATGAAGCAGAACACCTTGTCCTGGTACAGTCCTCTCTCCTCTTTAAAGATCTGTGTGAACACTCCTGAGTACACTGAGGCTGCTCTGATATCGATGCCACACTCTGTCAGGTCTGATTCATAGAAGATCAGGTTTCCTTTCTGCAGCTGATCAAAAGCCAGTTTTCCCAGAGACTCAATCATCTTCCTGCTCTCTGGACTCCAGTGTGGATCTGTCTCAGCTCCTCCATCATACTTGGCCTTCTTCACTTTGGCCTGAACCACCAGGAAGTGGATGTACATCTCAGTCAGGGTCTTGGGCAGCTGTCCTCCCTCTCTGGTTTCCAGCACATCCTCCAGAACTGTAGCAGTGATCCAGCAGAAGACTGGGATGTGGCACATGATGTGGAGGCTTCGTGATGTCTTGATGTGGGAGATGATCCTGCTGGCCTGCCTCTGATCTATGAATCTCTTCTTGAAGTACTCCTCCTTCTGTGGGTCAGTGAACCCTCTCACCTCTGTAACCATGCCAACACAGTCAGGAGGGATCTGATTGGCTGCTGCAGGTCGTGTGGTTATCCAGACCTGAGCAGAGGGAAGCAGTTTCCCCCTGATGAGGTTTATCAGCAGCACATCCACTGAGGTGGACTTTCTAGGGTCAGTTAGGATTGTAGTTTTGTGGAAGTCCAGAGGAAGTCGACACTCATCCAGACCATCAAAGATGAACACAACCTGGAAGTCTTCAAAGCTGCAGATTCCTGCTTCTTTGGTTTCAGTAAAGAAGTGATGAACAAGTTCCACCAAGCTGAACTTTTCCTCTTTCAGCACATTCAGCTCTCTGAAAGTGAATGGAAATATGAACTGGATGTCCTGGTTGGCTTTGTCTTCAGCCCAGTCCAGGGTGTATTTCTGTGTTAAGACTGTTTTCCCAATGCCAGCCACTCCCTTTGTCAGCACTGTTCTGATTGGTTCATCTCTTCCAGGTGAGGCTTTAAAGATGTCTTCTTGTCTGATGGTTGTTTCTGGTCTGTCTGGTTTCCTGGATGCTGTTTCAATCTGTCTGACCTCATGTTCATCATTGAGCTCTGCAGTCCCTCCCTCTGTGATGTAGAGCTCTGTGTAGATCTGATTCAGAAGGGTTGGGTTTCCTGCTTTAGCGATTCCCTCAAACACACACTGGAACTTCTTCTTCAGGGAGGATTTAAGGTTACGATGACAAAGTGCAGCTTGAAGTTCTGAATGAGAAGAAAAATAAACACTCAATTCCAAAAAGAACTAATCTTTAAAACATGTTGCTCCATCTTCCATCTCTGGAAAATGTTCATTTATCCAAAACTTTAAATCTTTAGATAAATCCTCTTACTGCTCTGCAGACGGTCAGCCAGCTCCTCCTGCTTCATTCTCCTCAGGAAGTCCACTGTGATCTTCACAAATGCCTCTCTGCTGCTGCTCCTCTGACTCTCTAAGCATTCTGGGTAATCTGGACTCAGAACCTTCTGGATCTTCTTCAGCTCGTTCTTCACAAAAGTGATGATGTTGTCCTCCAGCAGCTGGAACAGAATATTTATGAATGAGCCAATCAGACTGACATCATGGAGCCAAACATCAGATCCATGTTGGACACACTGACAATCCACTGGTCTACAAAGAGCAGCATGGAGATGACTGTGAACAGAATAGATGTAACAGTAGTTGTTGTACATGTACAGACCATAAATATGGAGTCCAGCTGTGTTTGATGCTGCTGGGCAGACTGACCACTGGGAACCTCTGAGCTCTGCTGGTCCACTCTGTGGAGGAACCATGAAGAATTAGTTCAATCACAGGATAAAGATCCAGGAGTTTCTGCTCAAATAACTTCATCTGAATCAAGTTTGTCAAGTTTTAAACTCTCAGATTGTGAAAATATGGGTCATTTTTAGTAAGTTTATGGACGTCCTTTCAGTGGTGATGTCAGGGATGATTTTGAAGAAGCTCATTAAACTGAACCATCAGCAGATCACTGCTCCAAAACCAGAACATGATCCGAGGTCTCTCCACCACCAGAACACCAGCTTTACTAACGTGGTAGATCAGTGTAGTACAGATCAATAACTGATGAGTCATTTGATCAAAATCACTGAGTGCTTCACATCTGACCCTCTGATGTTTCTGTGGACATTTTGCATATTTAATGAATGTCTGAAAGTTTTACATTCGTTCTATGAATACAGTGGAAATGTTGTTTTATAGTCTCCATGTTTTTTCCAGCATCATAAATTCTTAAGTTCAGAAAATTAGATTCTTTTTTCACAGCTGAAAAACAACAACATTTATTCTCTGTTGAAATCTGCATCGTCCACTCCAAAGGTCACAATCTGAAGGTAACATCTGGTTGAAAGATTTTATTATGTTTATGTTTAGAAGTACATTATGTTTAAGGTTTTCTAGATGTGTTTGCTCTTTTTTACTAGAGAAGTTACGTTGTGCAAGTTTTGTGTGCATTCCAGAGCTCTTTGACTTTCACACACACATCCTAAGGTCATGAGAGAGGTTGTACCTTCTCTTACTGATTTATGGTATAGGAGGACACCTACTCTGTATCTGTTTTAGTCTAAGAGCCTTTTGTTTAGATGGACCGCTAGACTCCTGGCACCAGCTTTGGGGAGTCTTCACGGGATCATATCTCACTACACATACACACACACACACAAGGTATACGTCATATGTTAATGAAACTATGCATATTCATGTAACCACAATAAAAGAGCAGTGTTACGGGAGAACGGACGAGAGCAACTGGGGTCAAGCGAAGGAACGGCGCCTGTCCAGTTCTCTCCCGTGCACGTTAATTTGTAAAACCTGTCTGAGTGTCATTATTCCAATCTGAGTTGCATTACAGGAAAACTCCTCACACATCTGGTTTTGTTCCCTGTGATTAAATCTGAGCATCAGTATTGTCAGGAGTTTTCCTGAATTGCAACCCAGGACGGAATAAAAAGGCTCAGACAGGTTTACGTGTACACGGGGAATCTCAGAGAGACTCTCCGCTGCAGCAAAAAGAAGCAGTCTTTTATTAAAAGCACATACAGGAAGAGATACAGGAAGAGATAAAATAGCTGCTGCGTGCAGGCTTCCCGTGGAGTACAGAGTGTAACTTCCCCATTTAGGAGTCTGCACAAAGTGTGACTTACTGAAAGAGCAAACATAAACATACAGAGCAAAAGATAAAGTAATAAAATAATAATAATAAAAACGCCAAAATCCTGAAATCTCTTGACATTCCCACCTGTTGTTTGATCTTTCCTTCTATATATGTACATAGCAACCACTAACAGTGCATCAGTCTATTTGTAGACATTTTTAGCCAAGACATCATTAATTAGTGGGTTTTGTGAGTATGTTATATCCAAATGTTTATCTCATTATCATCTTCATCATTCTGTGATAGGGTGATGTAAGCATGAATTGAAGCAGTTACTGTTTTTGATACCATGTTCTTCAAACAAGGTATGACACATGAAGTGAACAGACACAACAACAGCAGAAGAATACCAACAAAAACAAGTCCTTTAATCAGCAGGGTCTTCCAAGAGCCGCTTAAAAGCCACGTAAGCCAGTCTTCTGTTTTTGCGGCATAGTCTCGTTGTTGTGTATCCCGGAGTTGTCTGAGTGTTTCCAGAGCATCAGTCATGTTCGGTGAGTGTACATTATCCGGAATGTACGTGCAACATGTGTTGTTAAAAAGGATACATAGTCCACCTTTCTCGGCGAGAATCATGTCCAATGCTACCCTGTGTTGCATTACTGCAATGCGCAGGGCGTCAATTTCCACAGATTGGAAATCCACAGTGAAAACACCTCCTTTCTCTTTCTTTTTTACCACTCGGGTTGCATGTTCTGCATACTGCAGAGCATCTGCTAGGTTACCAGTGTTCATTGTTACCCAGTGTTTTTCAACGTGGGCTCTAACTGGGGGAAGGAGACCGTTTAAGAATGCGTTCTTTAGTTGCTGTTGGTATGGTCTCTCTGGGGCTTCTTCGTAATCTAGGCCTGAATGCTGTCTAAAAACCGGGCGCAGCCGGTCCAGAAAATCAGAAGCTGTTTCGGCTTCTTTTTGCTTTACCTCCCCTATTTTGCCATAGTCAGCCCTCGGGGCCAACCGTACTCTAATTCTCTCATATAAATTTGTTAGGTCATTGATTAGGTCGGTGCTTCCTGGTGCATGTGCTACACCCCCGGCATTTGAGCCGGTATAATCCCCTCTAACTGTTCCCATCCTTAAACCTAATAAATCTTGCATTACTTGAAGCATTTCATGACCGTTTAAATACCATTGCCTCCTGATCAGCTCTACAGCATCCCTCCATGGTGTAAAACCTTCATTCAGTGGAGGAACATCTTTCAGGACATTTTGTCTGTCCGTCTGTGACCACGGACGGAAAACATGTATGTGTGGGCGGTCATCTTGCTCCTCCTGTCCTTCTGGCCCTATTATTAGGCCAAATCTAGGGTTAGCCACGGCTACCAATGGGTAGATACCAGTGGCTGGTGGATCGACTGTGTCTCCCATTTCTTTTTGTGGGCTATCTTTGAGTGAAAGTTTGTTTAGCATTGTCTGTGCTTTCACATAAGGATGTTGTGTATGTGACCTAGTTCTTCCTGATATGGGTGAGTGTTTAATGGGTGGTGCTGCAGCTGTGGCTGCAGATGTGGGAGATGCTACGGCTGTGGCTGCAGATGTGGGAGACGCTGCAGCTGTGGCTGCAGATGTGGGAGGTGGTGGCGCATATGGTGGTGGATTAATACACATATTGCGAGCACTGCACTGTGTCTCGTCTTCCGGTTTTACTAAACTGGCGGTTAAGTTCTGTTTTTCTGACTTTTTATCTTTCTTCTCTTGTCTTTTCTTTTTGTTTTCCTCTCGCCTAGCTGCTTCTGCCTTCCAGGCCTTGAAATATTGCGATTCGTGCGAACGTTTCCCTTTCTTTCTTAGGTTTTTGGTTTCTGCTATTTCTTTCAAAAGAGCTTCCCTCAGTTGTGTTAATGCTGATGGGCTACATTTACCTTCCCAAGTGGGACATTTTGTTTTCTTAGGATTTCTCCATCTACTTGCACTAATTTGTCCGGCGCCTGGACATTTTTTCTCTAACCACTGCTCGTCAGCAGTGAGTTTTGAAGCTTCATTACCCATTTTAGTCCCTTTTAATTTTAATACTCACAACTACACAACTGCGGCACCTTCTCTGGCACGAGAATCGAGAGTGGTAGTTGACACGGCCTTCTACTTTCAAGCTATTCTTGAAAGCGGTGTCATCTTTACGTGATAAAACACGACCTGTTTCTCTCTTTTCACCAGTACTTGGGTGGCCAACAGCAAACAAAATAGTGGAATAGTTCAGCCTCCTTATTGTGCTGTAAAATCAACTTATTCCACCAACAAAAATGAAACAACAACAACACCTTTTCAACGCGTACTACGTTTTACGGACGAGGTTTATCTAAAAATGCTTCCAGCCCTTTTTCAGGCGAGCCATTACTTTTAGAAATCCACCTAAAAATGCTTCCAGCCCTTTTTCAGGCGAGCCTTTACTTTTAGGAATGCTACCAACCCCTCTGGGCGAGCCTAGACGTTTTACGCGAGGTGTCTGAGTGTTAATATTCACCTGGTTGCTGCCGGTCTCTCAGGTCTACCTCATCGACCCCCACCGCCGTGGACCACTTATAAGAACGCTGGCCAGAACCCGAACGTTACGTCTCTGGACTTTATATCCTCTACCTAGAGAGGAGCTGTCGACAGACTTCAGCGTGGGCTTCTCACGGCGTCAGGACTCGGTGAGGCTTTCCTGTGGGATCTCACAAAAATGCTGTATCCCATCCGGCTCGAAGGACCAAGAAATGTCAGGAGTTTTCCTGAATTGCAACCCAGGACGGAATAAAAAGGCTCAGACAGGTTTACGTGTACACGGGGAATCTCAGAGAGACTCTCCGCTGCAGCAAAAAGAAGCAGTCTTTTATTAAAAGCACATACAGGAAGAGATACAGGAAGAGATAAAATAGCTGCTGCGTGCAGGCTTCCCGTGGAGTACAGAGTGTAACTTCCCCATTTAGGAGTCTGCACAAAGTGTGACTTACTGAAAGAGCAAACATAAACATACAGAGCAAAAGATAAAGTAATAAAATAATAATAATAAAAACGCCAAACTCCTGAAATCTTTTGACAAGTATGGTGGGATTTATCCACTACATCCACACCACTGTGGTTCAGTGTTGTCCTGATGGAGTCTGATTAACAGCAGCCAGTATGATCCAGGCTTTAGCTGCTGGGTCTCTTCGTGACCTCTCAGACTGTTTAACAGATCAGACACAAAGAGAATCAGAGCAGCTCTTTAAAGACAAACATGAACCCACTCAGGTCACACTTTCCCCACAGATATGAGCATCACTGTCCTCAAACAGCAAATGACCAAGTCTAACATTTTCATCTTTTCTCTTTCATTGTTTTCTTTTTAATGAATCTTTGTAACAATCTGAGGATGTTTCAGGTCAGATTTATCCAGGAAACACAAACATGTAAAGGAGTCATCACAGCTCTCTGACCTCGTTGGTCCAGGTTCAGCACTGAAGTTTGGATTATAACCTTTGGACCAGTCACTCCTCACAGACGGACAGCTGGACCCTGCAGACTGTGACCTCTGACCTCTGTAGACACAAACATGATTGAAGCAGCTGTGATCACACAGACTGCAGATGATGCAGCTGTTTCCTGTCAGTAACATCCTCTTAGATTAGAGTTCAGCTTTTTACAGGAAAACTGGACAAAACTGATTTTTGTTACAAACTCATTTTCATTTCCTCTCAGCTCACAAACACAGTCAGAAAATCAACAAAAATTCACATGTACAGACCCGATATCTGATTTAAAACAAATGTGAGATTTATATTGTCAGTTTATCCAACACTACTAAGCAGTTTTTACCTTTAAATGTAATCTTTAAATGTAAGCTCCTGTCCTTTCTTATCTTTCTCCATCTCTGAGGGAGGTTCGCTCTCTTTTTTTTGTCTGTTACTTTCTCAGCTGATGTTTTTGAGCTAACAGAAACGCTGCATTTGAAATGACCTGGCACTTTAAAAATGTTTTCCCGTAATTCTCCTCTTCAGTAGGCTAGCTAGATGCTGAAGCACCACGACTGCAACTTATGGACACCTGCAGTCATTCACTGTTCCACTTTTAACCTGCGACTTTAACATACGTCATCTCTTTTTATGCGACATCTTAATAAATATAAATAAAGGAACAGAAGCCTTTCATGTGTTTCTATTGAAGCTTAGATGTTTGAAGGCTTGTAGTGATGTGAAATAAGAACTGTGCCGTGATGCCGCCCTGAGCAGCGGCCCATGTCGCCCGTATCAAAAAAAAAAAACTGTACAGAGGACAGGAAACTGAACCATGATTAACACTAAATCAAAGAATATTAATTAACCCAGAAAACACATAAACACTGGGTCACAGGACTATAACAGTTACTTTGTGGCAAAAAGAAAGTTGCTGGTACTCATGGTGCCCCGACGTCATGCCAGCGCAGTATAAAAGAGCTGAGACGTCCTGAGGGTGGAGCGCTCATAACTTAGACCTGTGATGTTATGATGTGTGTGTTCGCTCTCATGTATGCATGCAGTAATAAATAGCTTGACCACAGCTCTTTCTGTGTTGCAGACTTTTATCAGAAAATTCCACGACAACATCATGATATAGACTTGTAGTTTGCACCGATGTGTTTTCTAATTTCTATCACACACATATACGTGAAAGTAAGCGCGAGACACTGATGGAGCTCATAGACTCTATTGCACGTCTGCGCTGTGTTCAGCATAATATTAATTAACCATTAATTAGAAGAGCTGTATTGTTGATTTGTCTGCTATTCTTCTTAAAAGGTCAAACTAATATATGATATGGACTCATTACATGTAAAGTATTTCAAGCCTTTACTTTTTATAATTGTGATGATGGTGCCCGGGGCACCAAACAGCCTAGGACCGCCCCTGCCTGTGAACCTTCCATGTCTTGTGTCTCTACAGGATTTTGTTAAGTTGTGCGTTCTCCCTGTCTTGTTGTGCCTGATTAGTTCCAGCTGTTGTTTAACTGAATTTCTCAGAAGAACCAACTTGAGGGATCAATAAAGTTCTGTCTCTGTTTCTCCTCTTTAGCGTCATTACAAACACTACAGCTAACTGTGGATTTTCCTATTTTAGCTCAGCCAGCAAACAAACAGAACCACTTCCTGCTGAAGAGACAGAGAGTGAAAGATTTTAAATAAACTCATTGCTGCAGCAAAGAGCAGCACAACAGTGAGACAGATTTTTAGCTTCAGTGTTTTTATTCTCCACTAAGTCATTGCTTCCGTCACGAATTAGCTAACATAAACTAATCTTTGTCTATTAGCAACCAACCAACTCAAAGAGTTCATGTTACTAACAGCTCACCTCTCTGCAGCAGACACAGGCTGGACTTTAAAATTAACGATGGGGAAATCTTTAGACACATCACTCTGTAAGGACACAGGGCTGGGTGGAGGTCCAGGTGGGTTCCTGTGAATAATGATGGAGCAGTGATGTGAGTGCTGAGCTGTGACATGGAGAAGAGTCATGGACAGTTAGAGATGGTCATCTCACCTCTGAGCTTTGGTCTGGCTCTCATGTTCCCCACACAGAGTGCTTTTAGAGGGAGGGACTCCCTCCTCTCTGTCCTCACACTGATCCATGCTGCTCAATTCACATCAGCTCACACACACTTTCTACCTTCACCTGCAGAGGAAACACAAATCATTCATGTGCACATCAACTGAAATCCTCCTTTCCATCATGTGTGCTGTCCAAATATCAGCTGCTTCTTTCCTGCTTCTCAGTGTCAGCTGAATGCAGTCAGACAGCAGTGTGAGGCAGAGGAGCTGCCATCAGCTGCTCTACTATCAGTCCACTAGATGGAGCCGTGAAGCACACACGATGCATTCACTGACACACACTGATTCACTGTGACTGGAAGCTTCAGTCAGTCCAACACGTGTGAACAACATTTTAAACATTTCAGCTGATCCATGATTCAAAGAGGATCAGCAGAGTTAAAGCTTCACACTAATTATTCCTGCTGAGTTTGCAGAGAACTGCACACACACTGATTCACTGTTTGGGAAACTAGAAAAATGTTCGTCTTGAACTTGCTGCGTAATGCAAACAGGGTAGGACTCGAATATAACGGTGAAACACTTTCAAGCAACTTACAGAAGTCCAGACGCTTTTCTTTCCAAGCTCCTTAGACTACGATGACCTGGATGACTGAGAACCTTCACAGGAAAAATGAAACACACTGAACAAAGACTTTCACAATAAAACAGCAAACAAAGGAACGCAACACTGACACGTGAGCTTGACAGAGGAGTGGAGGAAAGGCAGACGAGAGTGAGCGAGGGAAAGAGGAGACGAGAGAGACATGACAGGCTGAGGAAATATAGAATGGAGCACAAGGACTCACACAAACACACACAGACACACACAGAGACACACAGAGACATAGGGGGGATCTAATGATCAAGGAACTAAACAGGAAGTATAAGAAACTCAAAGCAGCATAAATAAGACTGTAAATGAACCACAACATAAACCATAATACAAAATATCACCAAAACACAAGAAACGCAAAGTGCTGGGTCAAAGGGACCCACAACCATTAAAGTTCTTTTCTTTGCTCGTCACTGTTTGACTGCAGACAGACTCCACATTAAACTATGACAGCATCGTCCCTGCTGCTGCTGTCAGACCTGTTATTCACTCACTGCTCACAGATGTTTCTACTGAAGGTTTTACTCATCAATGAAAGTTAAAAGCACTTACATGGTGACTATCAATACAAATGAGTGTGCTTCACTGTCAGAGCTACGGTGATTCACCCAGTAGGTCGAATGACTTGATAATAAAAATATTTGTTTGATGCTTTGCATTGAGGCGCATTGTTGAATTTGCAGGGACACAATAACCTCAGATCAATTGTTCAAACCACTACAGCAGGGAGCCATGTTATGAATAATAAACAAATAATAAAACTAATACTACTAATAATAACAATAACAATAATAACTAGAAAGCGAAAATTTCAGAAGAAATTTTATGTGTGCCTATGCCGCTGCTAATCTGTGTAGTTTTCCATTCATACGGCTACAGACAGCAAAACTCAGAAGAGCAGCCATTCTCCACCATGAATTATGGTAAAAACAAACACCGCTCGCGCCTCACAGATGACAGCTTACAGTTTTGGGTAAAGATGAGGTCACTTTGTACAGCCCCGATTTGCAGACGCTGTGCACACAGGTTCATAAGCAGAAGTCCCTCTGTACCACGGCAGACCCCGACAATGTTTGCACGAACACACTTTGAACCAGTACGTTATGGACCACTTTTCACACATGGTTGGTGTACCCTCCCAGCCAGCTGTAGCTTTTCAACTCACAGCCCGACACACACCCAAAAAACAGCCGAGAGAGCACAGACTACGCCCGAGAGGTGTGATTGCAGATGCCCCTCAGGTGGGTCCACCTCCCCTGCAGCGGCACTGCAGACCACGCCCCGCCACACATATCAAACACGTAAAATAAATATTTATGCACTTTTGCATTCACTTTTTGTTTTTTGTTATTTTTACACAGTGTTCTGAATGATGAACAATGGTCTACAGCCAATCTTGTGTATTATTATACAAACTTTGGTTGTAAGATTCAGATAACTATTTAATAAAAGCTAAATATTTTATACAGGGAGTGCAGAATTATTAGGCAAATGAGTATTTTGTCCACATCATCCCCTTCATGCATGTTGTCTTACTCCAAGCTGTATAGGCTCGAAAGCCTACTACCAATTAAGCATATTAGGTGATGTGCATCTCTGTAATGAGAAGGGGTATGGTCTAATGACATCAACACCCTATATCAGGTGTGCATAATTATTAGGCAACTTCCTTTCCTTTGGCAAAATGGGTCAAAAGAAGGACTTGACAGGCTCAGAAAAGTCAAAAATAGTGAGATATCTTGCAGAGGCATGCAGCAGTCTTAAAATTGCAAAGCTTCTGAAGCGTGATCATCGAACAATCAAGCGTTTCATTCAAAATAGTCAACAGGGTCGCAAGAAGCGTGTGGAAAAACCAAGGCGCAAAATAACTGCCCATGAACTGAGAAAAGTCAAGCGTGCAGCTGCCAAGATGCCACTTGCCACCAGTTTGGCCATATTTCAGAGCTGCAACATCACTGGAGTGCCCAAAAGCACAAGGTGTGCAATACTCAGAGACATGGCCAAGGTAAGAAAGGCTGAAAGACGACCACCACTGAACAAGACACACAAGCTGAAACGTCAAGACTGGGCCAAGAAATATCTCAAGACTGATTTTTCTAAGGTTTTATGGACTGATGAAATGAGAGTGAGTCTTGATGGGCCAGATGGATGGGCCCGTGGCTGGATTGGTAAAGGGCAGAGAGCTCCAGTCCCACTCAGACGCCAGCAAGGTGGAGGTGGAGTACTGGTTTGGGCTGGTATCATCAAAGGTGAGCTTGTGGGGCCTTTTCGGGTTGAGGATGGCGTCAAGCTCAACTCCCAGTCCTACTGCAAGTTTCTGGAAGACACCTTCTTCAAGCAGTGGTACAGGAAGAAGTCTGCATCCTTCAAGAAAAACATGATTTTCATGCAGGACAATGCTCCATCACACGCGTCCAAGTACTCCACAGCGTGGCTGGCAAGAAAGGGTATAAAAGAAGAAAAACTAATGACATGGCCTCCTTGTTCACCTGATCTGAACCCCATTGAGAACCTGTGGTCCATCATCAAATGTGAGATTTACAAGGAGGGAAAACAGTACACCTCTCTGAACAGTGTCTGGGAGGCTGTGGTTGCTGCTGCACGCAATGTTGATGGTGAACAGATCAAAACACTGACAGAATCCATGGATGGCAGGCTTTTGAGTGTCCTTGCAAAGAAAGGTGGCTATATTGGTCGCTGATTTGTTTTGGTTTTGTTTTTGAATGTCAGAAATGTATATTTGTGAATGTGGAGATGTTATATTGGTTTCACTGGTAAAAATAAATAATTGAAATGGGTATATATTTGTTTTTTGTTAAGTTGCCTAATAATTATGCACAGTAATAGTCACCTGCACACACAGATATCCCCCTAAAATAGCTAAAACTAAACACAAACTAAAAACTACTTCCGAAAACATTCAGCTTTGATATTAATGTGTTTTTTGGGTTCATTGAGAACATGGTTGTTGTTCAATAATAAAATTATTCCTCAAAAATACAACTTGCCTAATAATTCTGCACTCCCTGTATGAGAGTAAGAAAGAAAAGTATATCTTTGTGTCCACCTTTCTCTGTTAATGCCCTACCTGGCCCCCTGGCAAAAGCTTTGCTAGATCCGCCCCTGCACAGTTACCAGCTGTCAGCTAAATAAAAAAAGGAGCTTGGTGTTTATTTCTCTCAGAAACAGTTCATAACTTCCCTTCAACTCATTCATGTCACCTAAAAAAAAGGTAAACCTGTTTCTCCATCACCAGTTCAGCTCTGATGATTCAGTAAGGTCATCTCCTGGTTTCGACCAGCCGCTTCTACAGCTGTGGCTCCAGCAAACATCAGCTGATACTAGAAATTAAAATCAAATGAATTCTAACAACAGCTGATCAAGCTTAAACGTGCTGCTGTTGTTTAGCGCGATAAACAAACAAGAGAGAAAAGCCGATCATTGATCAGTTTCATGACTGAAGTTTGAACAGGCGAGAGAATGACAGGGGAGGCTGTCATAAAGTTCAACATCAGTAACTTAGCGCGCACACAGCTGTATAGAAACTCCATCGTGCTAGCTACCACGCAGTACGAGTTATTATAACTGATTGTAAAAAGTCAGCACAACGAAAATAAACTACACCTAAACTCGGTTTATATCTGACCCAAATAGAGTGCAGGTCATAACTTCTTACCTGAAATTCAGTTCACCTCACGCTCCGACCGGCAGCCGCCTGCTTCTCCTGCCTTCGGTTTCCCTGATCCACGATCTACCACCGGTCGATTGGCGGTCGCCTCGCCGCCTCGTTCCCCGCATGTTCTTTCTGACACACACCGGTGGATAGCTGCCCTCGGTTGTAGCTCCGCGTCAGCGACTACCAAACAACTCAGTTATTTTTTCCACATCGACCAGCATCTGGACAATCCACCGCCTTTCACTGTTTGTACCGTTACTAAAAAAACCCCTCATCGGCTCATAAAAACGAAAAATAAGTCCAGCTATGACCCTGAGTCAAAAAGACAGCCAGCTCGGGTTAGCTAGCTACCTGTCTAGCTCTTTGCAGGCACCGAAAACATCAGAGCTAATATGGGATGTCTTGGTAACACGAGCAGATATTTGAAGTTTACATCTGGCCAATCCACCACCTTTCACTGTTTATACCGTTACTAAAATGAATAAATAAATAAATCATCGGTCCATATAAACGAAAAATAAGTCCAGCTAAAACACATACTGTCGGCGAGCGACCGGGTGCGGACACGAGTTTCACCCTCCTCAATATAAGCCAAGCCTGGGTGCTTTTCACGAAGGGTCGCTAGCGGTGCTGGCTAACTATGCTAGCGGCGCTAGCTAGCTAGCCGGCTATCAGCAACACATAAGAGAACTGCTGCTAAATAAACTACACCTAAACTCGGTTTATATCTGACCCAAATAGAGTGCAGGTCATAACTTCTTACCTGAAATTCAGTTCACCTCACGCTCCTGCCTTCGCTTTCCCTGATCCACGATTGACCTCCGCGTTAGCAAACACCGGTCGATCGGCGGTCGCGGCATGTCCTTTCTGTCATACACCGGTGGATAGCTGCCCACTGTTGTAGCTCCGCGTTATAGCACCACCAAACAACTCAGTTATTTTTTCCACATCCAGCTGTAACTCTGATTCTGTGCGAGCATTTGCGAGAGACCGGGGAGGTGAAACGACAGAGAGAGTCCCCTCGCTATCCATTTGCAGCCAAGTGCGGCAGCTAGCTAGGTAGCCGGCTAGCTGTCAGGCAGGACCAACGTCGTCAGAGCACTGTCGCTAAATATGGGATGTCTTGATAAAACAAGCAGATATTTGAAGTTTACACACCTACATTCTCGCCTGAAAATATCTTAAAAGTTTATTTTGTGACCTAGAAACACGAATAAAAGACATATAAAACGAAGTGGTGGCCGCCATTGTTCACTCTGTAGAGGCGTGCTATGAATTGTGGGATATGGAGTTTTCAACACAAGGATAAATCTTTTCGGCTGTACTACTCCCGGTATACCACTAGAGAGAGCCAAGACACCACAAATGAAGTCTGTTTATTTGGCGCCAAAAGATGAATTGGCCTAAATTTGTACTAAAATATTAATATTTAAAAAACTATAAAAGTCATAAACACCAAAAGTCACAACACAATAGTCCAGCTCCAGCCGCACAAAATGATCTAACATATGTAATCCTAATGTCAAAACTGTTTGGCAGAGGAGCGCGGGAAAATTTTCACTAAAATATTAATATTTAAAAAACTATAAAATTCATAAACACCAAAAGTCATAGCACACCATTCCAGATCCGGCCGCACAAAATGAGGTAACATATATGAAGCTTGTCTCAAAACTGCGGGGCGTGATACATGCCGAAATTTAGGCGGAAGATGGAGAATAATAATAACTAGAAAAATTTGCATTTCCTGCGAAAATGCAGTGTGGATGCTTTAAAGCTGAAGCTTTCTGCTAAAAGTAGCTGAAAAAGCTGAAAAGTTGCAGAAATTGTAAAATGAAGCAAAGGAACTTTGCTAAAATTTAGTAACTTAGCAATATCTTAGAGGAAACATAATACTTGGCAGAAATACAATAGCATAGCAGAACTTAGCAGAAATATTGTAACTTACCAGAAACACGATAACTTCTCAAAAATACAAGAATTTAGGAGAAATAGTATAAGATAAGAGAAAGAATATATTTAGCCAAACATTCTTAAACATTACAGAAATACTATGATTTAGAGAAACAGTGCAACATAGCAAAAATGCTGTAATTTGACAGAAATACTACATCCATCCATCCATCCATCCTCATCCGCTTTATCCGAGGTCGGGTCGCGGGGGCAGCAGCCTAAGCAGAGAAGCCCAGACCTCCCTCTCCCCAGCCACCTCCTCCAGCTCATCCGGGGGAACACCAAGGCGTTCCCAGGCCAGCCGAGAGATATAATCTCTCCAGCGCGTCCTGGGTCTGCCCCGGGGCCTCCTCCCGGTGGGGCATGCCCGGAACACCTCACCCAGGAGGCGCCCAGGGGGCATCCTTGTCAGATGCCCGAACCACCTCAACTGGCTCCTTTCGATGTGGAGGAGCAGCGGCTCTACTCTGAGCCCCTCCCGGATGGCCGAACTTCTCACCCTATCTCTAAGGGAGAGGCCAGCCACCCTTCGGAGGAAGCTCATTTCTGCCGCTTGTATCCGCGATCTCGTTCTTTCGGTCACTACCCACAGCTCGTGGCCATAGGTGAGGGTCGGGACGTAGATCGACCGGTAAATTGAGAGCTTCGCTTTTACACTCAGCTCCCTCTTCACCACGACGGACCGGTGCAGCGTCCGCATCACTGCAGCCGCAGCACCAATCCGTCTGTCGATCTCCGGCTCCCTTCTCCCATCACTCGCGAACAAGACCCCGAGATACTTAAACTCCTCCACTTGGGGCAGGAACTCATCCCCGACCCAGAGTGGGCACTCCACCCTTTTCCGGCTGAGAACCATGGCCTCAGATTTGGAGGTGCTGATCCTCATTCCCGCTGCTTCACACTCGGCTGCGAACCGTTCCAGTGCGAGCTGGAGGCCCCCACCCGATGAAGCCATCAGAACCACATCATCCGCAAAAAGCAGAGATGAGATTCTGAGGCCACCGAAGTGAAAGCCCTCCGCCACTTGGCTGCGCCTAGAAATCCTGTCCATAAAAATTATGAACAGAATCGGTGATAAAGGGCAGCCCTGGCGGAGCCCATCACCCACCGGAAACGAGTCCGACTTATTGCCGGCAATGCGAACCAAACTCTTACAACGGTTGTATAGGGATCGAATGGCCCGTAGCAATGGGCCAGACACCCCATACTCCCGCAACACCTCCCACAGGACACCCCGAGGGACACGGTCGAATGCCTTCTCCAAGTCCACAAAACACATGTAGACTGGTTGGGCAAACTCCCATGCACCCTCAAGTATCCTCGAGAGGATAAAGAGCTGGTCCAGTGTTCCGCGACCAGGACGAAAACCGCATTGTTCCTCCTGTATCCGAGGTTCGACTAACGGACGAACTCTCCTTTCCAGCACCCTGGCATAGACTTTCCCAGGGAGGCTGAGGAGTGTGATCCCCCTGTAGTTGGAACACACCCTCCGGTCCCCCTTCTTAAAGATGGGGACCACCACCCCGGTCTGCCAGTCCAGGGGTACTGCCCCTGATCTCCACGCAACATTGTAGAGGCGTGTCAACCAGGACAGCCCTACAACGTCCAGAGCCTTCAGGAACTCGGGGCGGACCTCATCAACACCAGGGGCTCTGCCACCGAGGAGTTGTTTAACTGCCTCAGTGACCTCGACCCCAGAAATTGGCGGGTCATTCCCCTCATCCCCAGACTCTGCTTCCTCCTCGGAAGACGTGTCAGTGGGATTAAGGAGGTCCTCGAAGTATTCCTTCCACCGTCTGACAATTTTCTCAGTCGACGTCAGCAGCGCACCGCCAGCACTATACACAGTGCAGGTAGAGCACCGCTTTCCCCTCCTGAGACGCCTGACGGTTTGCCAGAATCTCTTCGAGGCAGTCCGAAAGTCTTTTTCCATGGCCTCTCCGAACTCCTCCCACACCCGAGTTTTTGCTTCAGCCACTGCCCGAGCCGCATTCCGCTTGGCCTGTCGATACCTGTCAGCTGCCTCTGGAGTCCCACAGGCTAACCAAGCCCGATAGGACTCCTTCTTCAGCCTGGTGGCTCCCTTCACCTCTGGTGTCCACCATTTGGTTCGGGGATTACCACCACGGCAGGCACCAACCACCTTGCGGCCGCAGCTCAATGCAGCAGCTTCGGCAATGGAGACGCTGAACATGGTCCATTCGGACTCAATGTCCCCAGTCTCCCTCGGAATGTTGTTGAAGCTCTGCCGGAGGTGTGCGTTGAAGATCTCGCGGACTGGGGCCTCTGCTAGACGTTCCCAGCACACCCTCACTACGCGTTTAGGTGCACCGGGTCTGTCCAGCGTCCTCCCCGCCACCTGATCCAACTCACCACCAGGTGGTGATCAGTTGACAGCTCAGCCCCTCTCTTTACCCGAGTGTCCAGAACATATGGTCGCAGGTCTGGTGATACGATTACAAAATCGATCATCGACCTGCGGCCTAGAGCATCCTGGTGCCACGTGCACTTATGGACACTCTTATGTTCGAACAAGGTGTTCGTTATGGCCAAACTGTGATTTGCACAGAAGTCCAATAACAAAACACCACTCGGGTTCAGATCAGGGAGGCCGTTCCTCCCAATCACGCCCCTCCAGGTATCGCTGTCGTTACCCACGTGAGCATTGAAGTCTCCCAGTAGGACAACAGAGTCTCCAGGTGGGGCACCTTCCAGCACCCCCCCCCCCCAGGGACTCTAAGAAGGCTGGGTACTCTGAACTGCCACTCGGCGCATAAGCGCAGATGACAGTCAGGACCCGTTCCCCGACCCTGAGGCGCAGGGAACAAACCCTCTCATCCACCGGGAAAAACCCCAACGTACCGGCAGCAAGCCGGGGGATATTAGAATACCCACCCCAGCCCGCCGCCTCTCACCAGGGGCAACTCCAGACTGAGACAGAGTCCAGCCCCTCTCCAGGAGACTAGTTCCAGAGCCCAAGCCATGCGTAGAGGTGAGCCCGACTATATCTAGCCGGTACTTCTCAACCTCGCGCACTCTCAGGCTCCTTCCCCACCAGAGAGGTGACATTCCATGTCCCTATTGCCAGTCTTGGCAGCCGGGGATCAGTCCGCCAGGGCCTCCGCTCCTGGCCGCCGCCCGACACACAATGCACCCGACCCAGAAATACTACATTTGGCAGAAATACTATATTTAGCACAAATCTTATAAAATAGCAGAAATAGTATGATTTAGCACAATAGTAATAACTTAAACAGAAAAATTGGAAAAGCAAAATGGACAGCTGAAAAAATGCTGAACATGCTAAGGATCCTTCAAATGTACTTGTTAAATGAAAAAAAATCGGCAATAAAAAAGTATAACAGTCACACAATCACAAATATAGACACATATGGAAACACACATGCACAGAGAGACACACACAGGATCAAATTCAGTCAACCAGTCTAAATATATTGAATTTAAATCATACAATAAGATGCTCCCATAAAAAGGCTCTCTCTCCCTCTCTCTCTCTCTCTGTCACACACACACACACACACACACACACACACACACACACACACACACACATACACAGAGCCTAAAGGGAACAGTATTTGTGTCATGGAGTAACAAGAATCTGAGGTCCATATTAGAAAAGCTGCTAGAATCATAAAAGTTTGCAGAATGGTAATAAATGATGAATATGAATTAGTGGTCTGTGATAGTGTATTAATTTGTAGGGAAAAAAATATGTTGCCCAAGGTGGAATTGAACCCACGACCTTTGGGTTGCAGACGTGTGTCACTACAAACTGTGCCACTGGGAAAGAGAACGAGCGCCTGGAAAACAGGGTGATGAACTGTCATATTTAGATCGCGGTGAGAGGCATAAAACGCCGATTTTTGGAGTTACAAAATGTCATGTAACTCAAAAACTAGGTGGACTAGAAGCATAATTGTTGTACTGGGTGAATCAGCGGACTTTGGTGTACTTTGACTGTGATTTTCATTGCTCTTTGTACATCCGTCGCTGAGATATGACAAGAGAAGAAAGGGCAGACCTCAGATATGATTGGCTGGCTGGGAAGCCGTGCAGGCCCTGATATGTATTTGTATGTATCAGTCCTCACAGAGGATTAGCTGCCTGGGGACCTGGCAGAAATATATAGAAATAGTATGATTAAGCATAAATACTACATTTTTTAGAAAAACTATATTAAGCACAAATCCTATAAAAAGCAGAAATAATATATTAAGCAATATAAATATCCTCTAAAAATCCTATAAAAAGCAGTAAAACTGTACTATGATTTGGTAGAAAAACCCTAAATAATCAAAAATACTAAATTTGGCAGAAATAGCAGAAACACTATATTTAGCACAAATCTTATGAAATAGCAGAAATAGTATGATTTAGCAGAAATGCTGTATTTAGCAGAAATTCTGAAAAGCAGCAGAAAAGCTATGACTTAGCACAACAGTAATAACTTAAATGGAAAATTTGGGAAAGCAAAATGGACAGCTGAAAAAATCCTGAACATGCTAAGGGTCCCTCAAATGTAATTGTGAAATGAAAAAAAAAATCAGCAAAAAAAAGTATAACAGTCACACAATCACAAATATGGACACATATGGAAAGACACATGCACAGAGAGACACACACAGGATCAAATTCAGTCAACCAGTCTAAATATATTGAATCTAAATCATACAATAAGATGCTCCCATAAAAACTCTCTCTCGCCCTCTCTTTCTCTCTCTCTCTGTCACACACACACACACACACACACACACACACACACACACACACACACACACACACACACAGGGAGAGAGAAGCAAGTTTCTAGGTCAGTCAAGCAGCCTGGGAGCTGCTGAATTTGAATCCACCAATCAGAGAGGCTGTGTGCTTTTTCCCGCCAAAACAGGTGCACGCAGCACAGAGAGACACAGGATTTTTGCAGTCTATTTCTCATAGTGAGGACTCCCCTCAAACAAATGACCATAATTTCCTAACCGTAGGGGCTAGAACGGTCATTCTTACACCGTTTTGTTCAGAAGAGATGGGGGAATCTTAAAGTGTTGACAATTTATCGTTAAAATATGAATTATTAAAGATATTTGACTTGTAATGCACCATAACTGAGTAGAGGCGAAGCAAAAACTGCCTTGACCTGCCCTCAAACAACGCTTTCTAACTCTAAATCTATTTGGAGTATCGATATCATTCTTTCACCGTAAGAGACAGCAGGCTTTGGTGAACAGTCATGGAAATTTTCAGGTCTGTGTGGAAATCCATCAAAAAGATATGACGAGAGAAAAAAGTGCCTCATTTCCAGAGTTTGAAATCTGAAGAAATCTGAGCGAAGGACGAATTTCCTACCCTCAAACAAGTCTAACTCATCTCAGAACAGTAATAGGTGAGAAAATAATTCTTGAATTGTGAGCGTCATGAGTGTCTGAAGATATACGGGGACAAGCCTCATGTCTTAACTTCGCTTCGTTAAGGAGATATGACGATTCGAAAATGCCTCTCATTACAGAAATTAAGCGGTGATTTTGATCAAACTCTCCATTGACTTTCTATGGAGAGTTTTTCGACTTTGTGTTGGTCTGAGGAGATTTGCCAAAATTCTATAAATCCCACAACAATGATAGTGACATTTTCTGAAAGCCAGCAAAAATACCTACGTTTTGATGTATAATTTGTGGGAGTTGAGTGAAAATTAATCAAGTAGCAAGAAGTTGTTCGGACATGAAGAGAAAATTGCCAAAGGTACAGTGGCTCACTTAGAACCAACTGCATAGCAACCATAACAACGCATGTATTTTGTGAAAAATCACAAAGATGAAACTCAAAACTTAAAGAGGGATAAGATGAAAACGGTAACAGATATGAAAAAGCTGAATCATTCACGAATAGCCCAATAATTTGTGAACATTTTAAAGTTTGAATGGTTGTTCTAGGCGAAAGTATGAGAAAGTAGTTAAGTTTCAAAAACGAGCAAGTTTTAGCAGAATTGCAGAAATTTCCCATTCATTTCAATGGGACAAATTAAAGGAAAAAAGCTTAATATTTTAAAAAGTATAACAGCAAAAAATACCAAAAGTCATAGCACACATTAGCAGAAATAGCAGAATAGTTTAAAATTTGAACGGTGAAAATCGGCTGAAAATTGTGAAAGTAGTTAAGTGCCAAAAAACGTACAAAAAGTGGCAACTGGAATAATAAAGAATAAAGAGAAACAGGAACTCAATAGTGTGGATGCCTAAAGCATCCACACAATAAGAATAATAAATCCGACGAATAGTAATATGTGTGCCTCTTGGCATAGGCACACATAATAATAATGATGTTAATTTAAGTAATTGTTTTCGACTGAACATCACATATAATGTAACAAGCAGTAAAATCAGGTTAAGTGCATTGGGCGTATTCTTCTCTTTACTGCTCACCTCTGACAAAGTGTTCACACAGTTTGCTAGCCTTTCAGCCTGCTAGCTACGCTAACAAGTCCACTGCCTTCACGTGACTCAGTCAAATGACAGACAGCAGAGCGAGCTGCTCTGCCAGCTGCTCTGCCAGCTAAGCAAACTCATGTTAAAGGTCAAAGAAATGAGGTGATGCTGCTGGGAGGTACATCACAGACTAGCAGAATTTAGTTATTAACAGGGTTCATACGCCTTTTTCAGGGTCAAATTCAAGCACTTTTTAAGCACTTTCAAGGTCCCTTTTCAAGCCTTTCCAGCACCCCCCCCCCCCCCCCCCCGAAAAAGAATGCATGTTTCAATGCGCATCACCTCAGTAAGACCATGTGAAAAGACACATGCTCCCCTTTTGTTAAGACAGAGAAAAAGGCACCACACAAAAATATTGCAAAAGGAAACAGTCGCCTTATATACATAGTGTATAAACTCAAAATGCACATTTCACTTAAAAATTAAGATGTGAAAATGTGAACAAATCAACTTGTTAGAGATATTCTTTTGCTGTTGAAAAAAAACAAAAAAGAAGGAAGTTTTCTCATCAGACATTGATGCTTCTTTCCTGTGTGACAAAAAATAGGAGACAGATGTTTGTTTGTTGTTTGTTGTTTTAAGTTAATTCCCAATAAAACTGTTTTGTTGCTAACTACATTGCTGTCTGTATTATTGCTGAAGTCCTAAATGATCACCTTTAAAGTGTTTGTGCTAATAACATTAAGTCAGACATTTCGAATGAAAGCCGGGGAACTTTGGTAGCACAGAAACAAGTGGCTATTCTTTGTGACCATATGGATCACTCATATTACCATTATTTCACCCAAAGGCATCAAGTTAATACTCAAAAAAGCTGCAGCAATACACACAAATATAAACAGTACTTGGTGACAACTTTGCTTTTAGCCTTTAACCCTCTGGGGTCCAGGGTATAATTGGCCGTTTTTGACTACTTTTGATTTGGCCTCTATATTTCACCATTAAAAACTGTTCATCTTGCCAATCTGTTATTTACTCATTTTGACATAATGTGTCAGCACAATTGATCTAAATTCAGACAAAATTTAAATTACAAGTAGAAAGTGATATTTTTGACTGTAAAAACCACAAGCATGTTTAACGAATCATTTTCATAACTTGAAATGCAAATACAAATTGTACGTTTTTAAAAAAATATGCACAAGTTTTGCAAACAACAACGTTATCTGGTACTATTTACCTAAAAATGCAGCCAAGGCTCAGACGTTTTTTATATAACGATTCAAAACTATTTACAGAACAATCAGGTGTTCTGCATCAAATAAGAAGGCACACAAATTATTTATGCAACTCCAAAAAATAGTTTGTGTCCACTACAAGACAGAGGAGAACAGCACAGGGATAAACCTGCAGGTCTGACAGCAGGTGTGTCGCTCAGCATTTACACTGCAATCTGCCGTTGGTGGCTTTTTTGCAGCAACTGTGACGTTCACTAGTAGAACTGACACGCAAAACAAAACAACGACTACACACTAACTACACACACACTAACTTGAGACTCCAAACACTAAACGTCACAAATCTCTCACGTATCAAAACTCTCTCTCTCTCTCTCGCCGGTCACTCCTAAAACTTCCCCCTCTTCCCAAACAACCAAATACCACATGTTGCTGTATTATTTTTTGATTGGTCGACATGGTACATTTTTCCACCAATAGGGAAGGAATGTTTTTTCTTTTTTCACTCGCAAGCAAAGCGTGTTTACTAGCGCTCTCCTTAGAAAACGCTGTTTTACCAACACAATTTAAAAACTGGTATATAGTTTGAAGTCTGCACGTTCGACCCAGGTTGAAATGGAGACTCTGGGTCCGTCGACCCCAGAGGGTTAATCAGAAAGCCTTAAGTTAGCTAGTTATGTATCGGGCTAATGTTTAAAGCTTTCACTTGAGTAAATTAACTCATATTACTGCTAAGTAATGTTAGCTAAGTTCACAGCATATTCCACAATAGCGCTGCCATACTGCATCACACTCAGTGCATTTCAATCATTTCTTCAGCGAGTTTGATAGCAAAATAATCATAATTTTTAAAAAATAGCATGTATAACGTACGCGTACTGGAAAATTATTTACTAGGACTCACCTATCATGCGACTGGAGAGCGCAAACTCCGCCATTGTTGTTTTCCATCAAACACTCATTGAAACAGCAGCCTACAGGTATGTTAGCGCACTCATGCCCGACTGTCCGAGGGAGGGGCGGGGTCACATATTGAAACAGACGCAGCCCAGGCGGGGAAATTTTGCTTTTGCTTTTTGCGACTCATTTTTATTTCTCTATCTGATAAGAAAACTATTCAATCAGATAGTTATCTATTATGAATGAAATACAGTTACATTTTCAAGCACTTTTAAGCACCACATCTGAAATTCAAGCACTTTTCAAACCTTGAAAAGACAACATTAAATTCAAGCATTTTCAAGGATTTCAAGCCCCCGTACGAACCCTGTATTAAGAATAATATTTAATCCTTATTATCTGCTCCTCTCAACTCCTTTACCTCTGAAAACAAGAACATTTAGCCAACAGTTTATTCGCTTTGGTGAAATTATAAACAGGCATCAGCGCGGTCACCTATACTGTCCTTTAGTGCTGGAGCAGCAGGAACACCATTTAATCTGAAACCTGTTTTTCTCTCTAAAACAAAGTGACAGCAGGCTGAGTCAAAGACAGAAACCTTATTTAAACACCAAATATTCACCGGCTTTACTTCCTGATCCAGGATTCAAAGAGGACGTTGCACTGACTCAGCTTCCATGAACGTCTTCACTCTGCAGCTCTCTGCTGTCTGGACCAGGTCTGTGTAGAAACTGAGAAAATCCTCTGCTTCTTCTCCGTAACCGTCCTCTGTGTCTGCAGGCTGAAGTCACATTAAACACTTCACACCAGCAAAGAGTCTGAAGCTCACAGGTCAAAGGTCAGCTGCTGCACCTTGTGTGATATTAATTTGATCAATAATTAACTTGCAGCAGGTTTCTGCTCCAACACACTGAAAACAACCCTGAAAACAAATCACATGATGTGTGGGTGTGTCTGCAGGCTTCAATAGATGAGCATTAAACACTTCACACCAACCAAGAGTCTGAAGTTCGCACACCGTATATAACAATTCACTTTTGAACAGTAGATAGCCTGTAGGCGTCTCTGCAGTGATAAACAGTTTACACATTAAACACTGAACCATAAAAGAGGCTTAAGCTGCAGCTCACAGGTCAAAGCTCAGCTGCTGCACCCAGTTATGAGTTTAAATAAATCATTAATCATTATCTTTTCCCTCTTTGCACTTTCACTTGGCCTTGGGGTGTTTTGAGTGAGCTACACTGTATGTTTCAAACGTTGTAAATAAATTGGGAGTTAGGGCCGGGCGATATGGCCTAAAATCCATATCGCGGTATAATTTGAAGCACGTGCGGTAACGATATATATGGCGATATATTCTTTTCTTCTGTATAACGTATTTTCCACACTATAAGGCGCACTTAAAATCCTTTAATTTTCTCAAAAATCGAGAGTGTGCCTTATGTATGAATTCTGGTTGTGCTTACTGACCTCGAATCGATTTGGGCGTGCAGAAATCTGTTAAAAATGTTTTAGTACAACTTTGGTAAGCTGCACTGCTTGATGGATTGTCAGAGCATTACGGTTGCCGTAGTGAGGAGCTTCGCAGAGTAATCTGGGTCCAAAACTCCGTCCGCTTCAATTCCCAAAGTCAAACGAACACTGAGAGTTAAAAACTGTCTAAATCATTTCATCTTTAATAAAATAATCAGCGTTGCTGCTTTACCAGGTGTAACAATTAAGTTTAACATCCAGGTATCCATGAAAACAGAATTTATTAAATTTAACGGAGTTAGAAGTTAACAGGAAGTTAGCTCTGCTATCACTTCCGACATAAATGAAGACAGAAAACTAAACAGCAGTGGCGTTTGCAGGGTTACTGAAGTTGGACTACCTGGTATATAATGTTGTGCTACGTGATTGCTAGCGACACAGCTATGTTAGCATAACATTAGCACAGTGAAGCTGGAGGATGAACACCAACTTTTTTTCCACTCGATAAAAGTTAACGTGAGGGATTCTGGTGGTTAGGGACAAACGCAATCACATAGCAGGATGCTATACACGGGCCAAACTTCAGTCAGCAGAACAACTGAGATTATTCATCCACAATACGCGGTTAGTTATTAATATACTGCAACAACATGGGAATAGAACAGCTGCGAGAGAATTCAACATTAATGAATCAATGTTACGGAAGTGGAGGAAGCGCAGTTTTTGGCTTTCCCCATATTTCAAAAGTGCTTCATCTCTTTGCTATGACTGTCGCAAGATGATAATGGTTGTAGCCGCTGTGATGCTTTCGACCAACAAAGGTGCAGCTTGATGACATCATGAACATGCGCTATCGCGATAGAGCAGTATAATCAAAATCTCTATCGTTGACCAAATTTAATCGATTCTATCGTATATCGTTTATATCGCCCACCCCTACTGGGAGTGATTTGTTTGTATTGATTTGTTTTTTGGTTTTATGTTTCCATGTAGATGAATGAAGACAGATTCACTCTTACCTTTTCAAAATGGCTATAAGGTAGACCACGTCTATGCTTTTCTGCCTCTTCACAGATAACCCCAGTGATTTTCCTTGATCTGAAATTTTACCTGATCTTGTGATATTGAGAGTCATCTGCCTTTGAGGCAGCAAACCAAACAGTGTTCTCTAAACTCTTTAACTTTAATATACTTTGATATATTTCAGATTTCTGAGCTCTGCTCTGACTCCGTGCCAGTAGCTCCTTAATATGACTTTAGTTTGATCAATAATTAACCTGCAGAAAGTTTCTGTTCCGACTCTGCCACACCGAACAACCCTGAGAACAAATAATATGATGTGGGTGTGTCTGCAGGCTTCAGCACTGTGAGCATTAAACACAATAAAAGACTCACAAGTTCCTGCTCAAAGGTCAGCTGTCTTTAGATCAATGATTAACCTGCAGCAGGTTGTGGCCTGATGTGTTTGTAAGAGTTTCACTTTCAGGAGAAGATTTAAATGAGTCACATAAATGTGAACTATAAAGTCTGTGACACACAATTTACTGCATACTGCATGAAATCTGAGCAATGAAATCTGAGCCTGAATAAATCCAGTCTTCTGCCTGTTGTGGTTGTGACAGCTGCTAGTAGGAGAGTTTGTTTTAAGGAGGTGGAGATGTTCTCAGAAAGAGTGTGTAATCGGCTCTTTGTGTAGACGCTAAAAGCTGTGAGACAAAACTCTGAAACTCTTCACTCAGTCCTCACGCTGAGAGTTTAGAGGCTGAAGAGCAGAAATGAACTTCTGTTTCTCAGCAGTGCGCACACAGAGAGCCACTTCTCTCTGCTCAATCTGAACAAATCAAAGTGAAACGTCTGTGAAAACGCAGCTGCTGATGAAACTGTGTCAGATTAATGCCTCAATGTTTCACTGTGAGATTAAAAAATGCATAAAAATGATTTAAAGAAGTAGGAGGCAGATTTTCACAATAAGAGCACTTTGTTTTTAATTCGGTTAATGTCAAACTGTCATCAACACCTCAGTGTTGTCTCCGTCTCTGAGCAGATTCAGGCATTTCTCAAATAATAAAGGCTTTTTATTACTATTATACTTTTCATTAGTCTCCAGGTTGATGATTATAAACAGAATTATTAAAGTTTTTATAATTTCAGTCTGAAAATCAACATGAATTTGGTTCTAATCAAAGAAGCTCCTTTAATGTCTGTCATTAAAATCCTCACACAGACTTAAAAAGGCGACATTAACATTAAAATAAATGAATGAAACTTCAGCTGAGAGCTTCATGCAGTCATCATCAGCAGTTCATAGCAGTCCACAGCTCTTTATTATGCAGCTTTGCAGGAATTAAAGTGACTGAAGTGTCAGAGTTTGTGTGAGAAGCTGCTTTATGGACAGCTGTAGACGCGTCTTTATTATTTCTTCATAAATCAAACACACAGGTTTGTCTGTAGATGATTTAAAGTGTGTCGTTGTGCAGTTAAAGCTGTTTGTGTGACGCCCTGACCTCCTGTGAATGAAACAGCCAATCAGATCCATCAGAGAGAGAGCAGGAAGTGTTGTGTGTTTGTGACAGAACAAGGAAACAGTAATAATGGTGAACATAAAGATCCTCTGAGGACGTGTTTGTGTTTTCTCTAACACTTCTTCACTTTCCTATAAATAAAGGAGAAAAAGTCCATTTAGTTTCATTTCCTAAAGCTCAGAGTTACACTTCACATTCCTGCAATCACATCAAAAAGCTTCACTTTGGTAAAACATTTACATGTTAACATGAAACACAGAGAGACTGCAGAGCATCTGGAACATCTGCACTTTGACCCAAACTGTTACAGCCAGAATAATTTCTACATATTTCAGACATGACCTTTATTTTGATTTCTTACATGTTCATGGATGGATGGGCGCATTTAAACTGCTTCAACGTCCCACGTCTTCTATTTAAATATGAACTGTGAACGACACGTAATCATCTGTAAATGGTTTGAGGCACACTGAGGCCACCTACAGGGCAGTTGGGGAACAGCAGGGATCTGAAATCAAATGAGATGTTAGTGAGTGAGAAGTTAGAACAAACGGACTTAAGATGGCTCGAAGTGATCAAAGTTGATCTAAAATAGAAAATAAATCCAAAGCAGCATCAGATGAATATATATCATATCATATACATATCCAATTACATAGGCCTTCATTTAATATGGAAATGTGTTTGTTTATGTTGTTGTTCTTCCTATTGTGTTTAGGCCAGAGATGCTCTTCAAACAGACCACATTACAAGAACATGGTGTGAGTCCAATTTGATGTTCCAGTCAACGCTGAGAGACCTTAACCAGGAAGTCAGAGGTCAGCTGATGCTGCGAGCAGGAAATGAACCAAGGGAGAGGTTCACTCTACTCAATCTCAAAGAAAATATGCTGGTATTTGTTGATGTTGATGGTACAATAATAATATATAATATAATAAATGATAAAATATTTGGACTTTGGGTCCAAGAATATTTGGGTTTGGACAGAATGATCAGTCCTGGAGTCTGTGCTGCTCTGATGATGGTCCTCGTTCTGTCTGGCACAATAAGATAAAAACATCCATCTCCTCCTCCTCCTCCTCCTCCTCTGTCTCTAACAGAGTAGCAGTGTATGTGGACTGTCCTGCTGGCACTCTGTCCTTCTACAGAGTCTCCTCTGACACTCTGATCCACCTCCACACCTTCCACACCACATTCACTCAAACTCTTTATCCTGGGTTTTGGGTCAGTTCTGGTTCCTCAGTGTCCATCCAGTGTTATTGATCCAGTACTAATATCAGCATTGGGATCAATACTACAATACACAATCGCATGTGTCCACGTGATGTAGTTTGAAGAGCAATCAGATGTCTCTGTATGAGGAGGCGGGGTCACAGGAGGTTAACAGAAACTCTGCAGCAGCATCATCAGCTCACATGGAAACTTTGATGATTCACTTCTGTGGTGTTTTTACAGAAACACGTCACAAAATTAACACCACCTGTTTTGTGTGTGAGCTTTGAGTTTCTTGTCTTCATTCTGGATTCTTGTGTTGCTGTTTTTACACACAGCAGATATTTCCTGGTTGGTTCCTTGATGACCACATGAAGCTTTCTGAAGCTTGGATTGAAAACGATTCATTACTCAAAGCTTTCCAACACAGGCCTCAGTGGCGCCATCTGGTGGACAAACATGTGAAGTGCAGCATCAAGCTACAAATTAAAATGAACAAGATCATGTTTCTACATGATTATATGTCCTGTTATTGTTCTGTATTATATTCAGTTTTCAGCATCCTTTCCCAGCCCCTGTTACACCATCCATACAAAGCCAATCTGACTGTGAGCCAATGTGTTTGATAGTTTGTGTTGGATCAATAGATTTGACAGACTTGGTTCTCATCCAGAGGGAAACAGTCCAAATTCAGATCTAATGAAATGATGGAGGCTGTTTCCTACCACGGTGCTAATGTGTGACTAACAAGGCTCATGGTCTCCAGCAGACAAGCGCCTGGAATGAGGTGAGCTGAGTGTTGCTTTGGTGGGTCTGTGCCCACGTCATGCATCAGGATTCATATTGGCAATAGTTCATATCTCTGTTCTTTAGCCTTCATCACAAAGCTGTGAAGGAAAAACAAACATCTAACAGGATTTGATGGATGCAAAGTCCACTGAGCTCTTTGTCATTTACAAACTTGTCCAACCAACAAGAGCACAGATGAAAAACACAGTGACACTTAAAGGATTTTGCCATATATGAGCATAGATTACTTTCATATAGATTTTCAATGCAGGCTTTTGGTGAGCCGCTGGGTTCTGTCTAATAATCATCTCAGCATTTTACAATAGAATAGCTCTTTATTAAAACTCTGCTATGAACATCATTCATAGAGCAGCTTCCAGCGTCTTTTCTCTGATACAGTTTGGATGGATTTGCATTTAAAAATGCAAAGAGACTAAAATAGTTAGGGTCAGGAGGTCAAAAGGTCAGAGCTCCAGTGGGTCTGAGGGCAGCCATGTTGGAAAAGGATGAAGGAGAACATTGACATGAACACATCAGCACTGCTATCAGTGAGCCTAACGACAGCCGTTAGCATCATTTCAGTGTTTCAGTCATTTAAAAACACTTCTTGTCACTGTGGCGGTTACAGTGACATCATGCATTTTGTGTTTTGACCTCCAGAGGGCGACAAATCAGCACAGACAGAGAGCTCCATTCAAACGATCTAGACCTGCGTGACAATACTGAACATGTCACATGACACACCTTAAACATCATGTGATCCACTCTCAGTCTGCACTTTCATTCATGACTTCAACATGTTGAAATGAGCTTTGAAGAAACATTCAGTGAAATAAAGCTTTCATCACAGGATTCATGTGAGCACCAGATGAACTTTGTACCAACAACATCTTCAATAACAGAGTCTGAATGAAGCTCAGGTGTTGATGCTGCTCACTGATTGGACGGTTGGTTTCAGCTCTGCTCTCAGTCTTTACTGCACAGGTGAAGGTAGAAAGTGTGTCTGGATCTATAGACTGGAAACAGAGAAACATGCTGAACATTTGAAGCTTTGCAGCAGAAATGTTCATGTTACAAATACAGCAGAGCTGATCTGGGATCAGTGTGTTCACACCTGCAGCTACAACAAGGTTTCATGTCTCCACACATCAGCATGTGAACTTTACTCTGACTCAGTCTGAGCAGTCAGACGGCATATTTTTAAAGTTAACACATCAACACACACAGAGCTGAGCCCCTCCCACCTGTGCTGTTTCAGGTGGAGTCCCGCCTCCTTCCAGGAAGCAGCTCACCTGTGTGTCCGTGTTTAGTTTCCAGGTGTGGAGTGGAGCTTGTTATGGTGTGTGTGAAGAAACTGTAAGTTTGCTTTGTTTCCTCCTTTAACAGTTTGTCTTTGTATTCATGGAAACAGCACAAGCTAAAAAAGTCACAAGTTAGTCTTTTACCTACATGTAGTTGATAGTTTATAGATTCTCATGTCTGACTCTGCTTTAAAATACTGCGTCATAAAATGTTCGCTTTGTTCACACCATAAACGAGTTTGACAGGTTTTACATTTCGAGCATAAACTCACTGCTTTTGGTTAATGACAAAAACTATTTAAGCGATCAATTTTTTTAATATATTTTTTAAATAAAAGTCACAAGTTTCTTGTTAGGCGTAGTATTTATACTATATTCCAAGTTTTAAAATAATACAATACTTATTTAAAGTCATTGGTTTTTGCAAAGTGCCGAGTTACAAATGTTATTCAGTCTCTATCTGTGAAATAATCTGTGAATCAAGGAACATGAACATGAACACTTCTAAGAAAATGATCTTTTTGGGGGGGGGGGTTTGCCCAACTATTTACAGGGCCTTGAATATAAAAGCTGAGAGTGTTTAAGCTCTTCTTAACTGAAAAACTGTAACATAAATATGTTTTTGCTGAACAGCAAGTAAAACTGCCCTATTGTCTAAAAGTAAATCCCTGATGCCAATTGTAAGGTTTATATTGTTGATTGTTATTTATGCTTAGAAATATTTACTCATATATGCTTAGAGCTTTCTAATCAATTGCATAAGGATAGAGGTTTGATCCTTAGTAGTCTGCAAAGACTCTGTGTGCCTTCCAGAGTGCTCTGGCATGCACACACAACTTGGGGTCCTGAGAGAGGTCGTACCTTCTTTTATTGTTTTATGGTAGTATTAAATCCAGTTCTTTGTATTCCTTAATGGCCAAGAAAGACACGGCTCAAAGTGGTCTAACTTAAAAAATGATCTTTAATTTGACATTTTCTGGAAAATGGAGACTGAGCAGGCACATAGACACGCCAGCCGAAGTCTGGGGGATCAGGAGCGCGTCTTGCTATATATTTTGCAGCACGTCACACATAGTTTAGATACAAACAAAACCTTATATGGTACAAGTTCCTCTTTTCTTTGTGTCAAATTTCCAGTGGAGCTTTGCACTTCCTCTTTCTAAAGTCTGTTGCCAGGGCAACTTGTCACCCTTAACCTAGTTTTGTCTCCTCTGAGCTCAGTTTCTAAAGGCCTCTCATATTAAAATACATAAAACAATATAATCAGAAAATCAGAATTAAGAATATATATTTAAATCCCAACAATAGCTGGACTGCAGGTTTAGAGAAGTTGTTTATGGGGTCACATCTTGACCCCACACATACAAACACATCTGTCTTTGTATGTGATGTTGGCGCTCGTCCAGTTCTCTCCCTCATGCACGAGAAACACAAAGAGCTCTGCTTGGTGTTCAAAGCTTTTTGCTGTTGTAGTTGAATTGTCTCGTTCCAGTGAGGGGTTGTGCGAGGCAGACCCATCAGCAATCATCATCTTTATGCTGGCATTATGTCCTGTTTATGCTCTCAGTAAAGTATGTTTGAAAAGAAAACAAAGTCAAGTCATGCAGTAGGTTGAAGAGTGGTACAATATTCATGTTGTTTATCACAATGAAAAAATAAATGCACTTTATTGATAATCCACAAGTTGCAGACTTAAAGAAATATCATTCTATTTTTAATAAAAGTTGAAACTGCTCAGAGAAAATAGGGAGATATAAGATACATTTAACTCTGACAACACAAAGATAAACAGTTACAAACTAATTTGAAAATCTCCCTCCTCCCACTTCTTACCTGTCCTACAGTTTATTTTTATGTCATAACACAACCATTAGCAAAAACATGACCCGAGCAAATAATTTCATTTCATGGGTGCAATTAAATTCCTTGCACATAAATGCAACAACTCAGCAGCCGCGCTCACAAAGAAGCCATTCAACCTACAACATTGTCTTGGAGGCGGAGCCCAAAGAGCAGCTAGCAGTTACAGTATGAACTCTCTGTAAGCAGTCAGCTTGGTCCTGGGCACTGTTACTGAAATGAAAGCTGTGTCTCAGATGGATGTTAGTTCAACACATCAGACACGACCTCTGCAGCTCTCAGTTGATGTGCACATGAATGATTTGTGTTTCCTCTGCAGGTGAAGGTAAAAAGTGTGTGTGAGCTGATGTGAATTGAGCAGCATGGATCAGTGTGAGGACAGAGAGGAGGGAGTCCCTCCCTCTAAAAGCACTCTGTGTGGGGAACATGAGAGCCAGACCAAAGCTCAGAGGTGAGATGACCATCTCTAACTGTCCATGACTCTTCTCCATGTCACAGCTCAGCACTCACATCACTGCTCCATCATTATTCACAGGAACCCACCTGGACCTCCACCCAGCCCTGTGTCCTTACAGAGTGACGAGTCTAAACAACACATCATTCATTTTCAAGCCCAGCCACTGTCTCCTGCAGAGAGGTGATGTGTGTGTATATGTTGTTGTGACTCAGTGTTTATAAATAAATCATCATGCTTAATGTCAGCTCAGCTCTTTTTCACACACATTTCTATGTTGATATGTGAAGCGGTGTGTGTTGGAGTAGGGCTCCAGCATATTTTCTTCAATAACTGATATTAGGATACATTAGCTTTTTTTTTTAAAGAAATTTGAAATAAACAAAGCAGCAAACTATTTCTCCAGGCTAAATGATGATCCTATAAATTTGTGACACGCCATTTCCTCTCCAGCTTACGAGTTATCTGCTTTAGGCTACGTGTTTGAGAATTATACCACGGAGTCAAGTACTTCTGATTTGAGGCCTTAGTTTTCACAGGAGCTACAGTATCCAGAGTCGTACGTAGTGAGGAGGTAAAATTATTAACAAGATGATCGACCTCTGTTGGAGTAGCGTTCAGATAGCTGCTCTGCTCTATGTTGGTACAGGGCATTGAAGAAGATAACAGTGGGTGGATTATATTCTTAAACTTAGTTACAGCACTTTCAGAAAGACATCTACTGTGATAAAGTCTACTCTCCACTGCTGTGTAATCAATTATTGTAAATGTAAATGTTATCAGGAAATGATCAGACAGCAGAGGGTTTTCAGGAAACACTGTTAAATGTTCAGTTTCTATGCCATATGTTAAAACAAGATCTAGAGTGTGATTAAAGTGGAGTTCTTTTTTTTTTAATTTTCCAATTAGGGTTGCCAAGGCTAAGAGTCTGGCTTTTAAATGAATAAAACCTCTTAGGGTCTTTGGCTGGTTAATAAGTTGGATTTAAAGAGTTCTGAACTTTACCTTACTTGATGATTTTAACTGCTTGTGTGTATCACAGGTGCTGATTCATTTAAGCAATTCAGGGAGGTCGCTGTGGTCTGCTCTCAGATCCACTAGCCACTGAGCATGGGTTGCGTCCTTCTCCCATATGCTCTTCCAGTATTGCTCCATCTCCAGCCTTGGTGGTGCTGTCCTCATATTGTTCCCCTGCCACTGAGAGTACACCTTGGCTGATTCTGTGGAGAACAGCTGGTTCTTTGTCCTGCCTTTACTCTTTTTGGCCTACTCTTCAAGTGGCTGGCCAATGCTGTGAGTCGTTGCTTGGCAGCTACTTCTTAGGCACCTTCTTTGTTGCACCTCGTCAATCTCTAGCTGTGAGAGCAGTCCCTTCTTCTAAATGTTGAAAAACTGAGCTACTAGTTGTTCATCATCGGGTTTAGAGTACAGTCTGACAGGAAAGCTGTGACACTTTTTACATTCATTAATGTTAGCTGGTTAGAGATTATGCTGGAGGAGAAGCTGCTCACCTTGGATATGTTTCTGGTTCTGCAGACAGTGCATCTGCTCATACTGGGACCAGTCTGCTTCATCAGGAGACTCCTCCTGTCCCCATTGTGGAGAAAGATCCAGAACCAGAGCTGGACTGCAGACGGCCAGTCAGAGCAGCTGTGTACAAAGTAAGACTGAACATCTGTCTGCTGATGGACTCATTTCTGAAAACTGGACTTCTTGTTGTTGTTCAGACATTGAAGAGTTTTCTTTCTGTTTTTCTTTCTTTCAGCAGATGTTGGTCTGCAGGAGGTTTTAGATGAACATAAGATCAGTCTGAGGAGGAGATGTGAACGTGTGACTGAAGGAAGTGATGAAACAGGAAGTAGAACCCTCCTCAACACCATCTACACTGAGCTCTACATCACAGAGGGACAGAGTGAAGAGGTTCGTACCCAACATGAGGTGAGGCAGCTGGAGACAGCTTCCAAGATGGACGCCCTCCATGGCGCTCCAATCAGGTGCCAGGACATCTTTAAAGCCTTACCTGACCAACAGAGACCCATCAGAGTGGTTCTGACCAACGGCGTGGCTGGTGTTGGAAAAACCTTCTCAGTGCAGAAGTTCACTCTGGACTGGGCAGAGGGCTTGGAGAACCAACATGTCAGTGTGGTGGTTCTGCTTTCATTCAGGGAGCTGAACCTGATCAGAGATGAGCAGTACAGTCTTCTGGAGCTGATCCATGTTTTCCATCCAACATTACAGAAGGTCACAGCAGAGAAGCTGGCTGTCTCTCAGCTTTTGTTCATCTTTGACGGCCTGGATGAAAGCAGACTTTCATTGGATTTCACCAACAGGAAGCTGCTGTCTGATGTCACACAGAAGTCATCAGTCAGCCAGCTGCTGACAAACCTCATCCAGGGGAATCTGCTTCCCTCGACTCTCGTCTGGATAACTTCCCGACCTGCAGCAGCCAATCAGATCCCTCCTACATGTGTTGACAGGCTAACAGAAGTACGAGGCTTCACTGACGCCCAGAAGGAGGAGTACTTCAGGAGGAGATTCAGTGATGAAGAGCTGTCCAGCAGAATCATCTCCCACATGAAGACATCCAGGAGCCTCCACATCATGTGTAGTATCCCAGTCTTCTGCTGGATCACTGCTACAGTTCTGGAGCACATGTTGACTACAGAGCAGAGAGGAGAGCTGCCCAAGACCCTGACTGACATGTACTCACACTTCCTGCTGGTTCAGACAAAGAGGAAGAAGAACAAGTACCATGAGGGACATGAGACGAGTCCACAGGAGCTGACGGAGGCTGACAGGGAAGTTCTTCTGAAGCTGGGGAGGCTGGCGTTTGAACATCTGGAGAAAGGCAACATCATGTTCTACCAAGAAGACCTGGAGCAGTGTGGTCTGGATGTGACAGAGGCCTCGGTGTACTCAGGAGTTTGTACAGAGATCTTCAAAAGAGAGTGTGTGATCTTCCAGAAACCAGTCTACTGCTTTGTTCATCTGAGCATTCAGGAGTTTCTGGCTGCTGTCTACATGTTCCACTGTTATACCAACAGGAACACAGAGGTGCTGGAAGACTTCCTGGGATACAATTGTAGTCATTCTGACATTAGTTTTCGCTTTTACGATTATTCTAATGTAGTCACAGATCGAGGTTGTCACATTAAACTATCTTTGGGTGAATCCTCTGTGGATGAGTTTCTAAAGAGAGCCACGGAGAAATCCCTCCAGAGTAAAAATGGTCACCTGGACCTGTTTGTTCGCTTCCTTTATGGCCTCTGTCTGGAGTCCAACCAGAGACTCTTAGGAGGTCTGCTGGGTCAGACAGAGATCAGTACAGAAACCATCCAGAGAATCATCAACAACCTGAAGAAGATCAACAATGATGAAATCTCTCCTGACAGAAGCATCAACATTTTCCACTGTCTGATGGAGATGAACGACCTCTCAGTACATCAGGAGATCCAAGAGTTCCTGAAGTCAGAGAACAGATCAAAGTTACTCTATATGATCCACTGCTCTGCTCTGGCCTTCATGCTGCAGATGTCAGAGGAGGTTCTGGATGAGTTGGACCTGCAGAAGTACAACACATCAGAGCGGGGACGACAGAGACTGATTCCAGCTGTGAGGAACTGCAGAAAGGCTCGGTGAGTCCAGATGTGATCATTAACATCATTAATTAGTGTAGATTAGTAGTTTAGTTCTTCAGATATACACAGTACTAAACGACTCTCATTAGTTTGAGTTTCTCAGATAAAATGATATTTTGTGTTGATCGGGAAATGTGTGTGTGCACTTTGCATGATCCTGCATTGGTAGTCGTACGCTGTGTGTTGTAGACTCACATCTACCTGTAGTACCTGTGTGGTGTCATTAGGGGGCAGTATTTTAAATCTGCTGCTGCTGTTGTTGGTCATTCAGACGCTGCTGTTAGAGAGAGACAGAAATAAGAATCTATGAAGAGCTTCTTTGTAGTGAAGTGAACTTTGATGTTACAAACAGTGAACAGACAGAACTACAGACAGAGTTTAGTGGCATAAACATGGTGAGTGAGGATGAAGGTGCTGAGAAAGAATTTGGTTCAGTGTGATTAAAGTGTGATGTAATGATGAAGAGTGACAGTGTTGTGGTTCAGAGTGAGGGCTCAGAGGTGAACCAGCTGTGCTCTCTGCTGCTGCTGGACACAGACAGGTAACATCATTTTGACTTGCTGTCACTTGGATCTGGAGTCATAAACACTGAAGCCCTGAACAGGAAAACAAATCTTTCTCTGCCAACTAGCGATACACCAGTAGACTAATGCTTCAGAACACTAAAATGTGCCAATCATTTCTTTGTTTAGTTCCCCTGAAATCAGATCTGATATCAGCAGCTCTGAGTTCATTCATCATTATTGTCCAGTGATGAGATTTCTGCGCCGTTTGGTAACAGTCAGCAGGTTTTTCCTGCGTGTGGATGTGAACAGTCATACCTGACAGCAGCAGGTAGCAAACAGAGATCATCTTTCCAGCTGGAACTCTTCACTGAGCTGAACTCATTCAAAATGTTCTGGAGTCAGATTCAAATCAGGAAACAGTCCAAATGTGTCTCTTCACTCTGACTCTGGATCAGATCTCAGTGACAGACTGTGGACATTATGGAAGCCTAAATGTGACGCCATCTTCCTCCTTCATCTGCAGATTAAAGCCAAACAAAGATTCTCATTAAAAGTCTGCAGGACTGAGAGAGACTCAATCGTTGTGTCATGTCAAACAGAGTAAGAGGAGCTGAAGCACAGATGTGAAGAGCAGATGTTCATCAGATTATGACGTCACTCTGTTTTGTCTTCATATACATTCAGTCTGTGTTTATAATGCAGATTTTCTGCTTTTATAATAACACATTTTATATTTCTATCATCACAGACTGACTCAGTGTGGACTCTTAGAGACTCACTGTGAAGTTGTGGCCTCAGCTTTGAAGTCCAACCCCTCCCATCTGACAGAGCTGGACTTGAGTGAGAACAAGCTGCAGGATTCAGCAGTGAAGCTTCTGTGTGCTGGACTGGAGAGTCCAAACTGTCGACTGGAGACCCTGAGGTGAGTTCACTCACTGCAGCTGTTGTTGTTGTTTTTGGTTTTTTTAAGTATATATTTAAGACATCACAAATCTGAATGAATGATCTATTCTTATTAAATACTTTGTTCTTTACATAGTTGAATGTGCTGTCAACAAAATCCCATAAAAAATGATCAAATGTAGCAACCCGTGTAGTCACACTCAAAATTAAAGCGGAAAATCACTACAGGCTGATCCAACTTACATGTAATGTCATTAAAATACTTTAAAATGAGACTCAGTTGTGTTTGTGGCCTCCACATGCCTGTATGACCTCCCTACAACTCCTGGACATGCTTCTGTTGATGTAGCGCAGCGGTGTCAAACTCCAGGCCTCGAGGGCTGGTATCCTGCAGGTTTTGGATCCCACCCAGTGTCAACACACCTAAATCAAATGATTAGTTCATTACCAGGCCTCTGGAGAACTTCAAGACATATTGAAGAGGTAATTAAGCAATTTAAATCAGCTGTGTTGGATCAAGGATGCATCTAAAACCTGCAAGAAACCGGCCCTCGAGGCCTGGAGTTTGACACCCCTGATGTAGTGCATAGTCTCCTCAGGGATCTCCTCCCAGACCTGGACTAAAGCATCCACCAAGTCCTGGACAGTCTGTGGTGCAACATGGTGTTGGTGGACGGAGTGAGATATGATGTCCCATATGTGCTCAGTTGGATTCAAGTCTGGGGAACATAGCATCAATGCCTTTGTCTAGCAGGAACTGCTGACACACTAATGGGAGTCAGGCTACCTTTAGTGAGGGGAGTGTGGCACCCCAAAAAATGCCACTATATTTCAACCATATTTAGTTGAAATATAGTGGAATTAAAAAAAATTTGAAGAAATATTGGGAAAGCATAATGGCCATCTGAAAAAAGCTGAAGTTTCGTCAGAACTACTTGTTATTCGAGTAGTTTTCAAAACTACTAAATGTTATAGTGACATTTTCTGGCATGAAAACAACCTGATGCAGAATGATGCAGAAGAAGAAGCTGACACTCAGCTGTCATGTTGCTAATGTTTCTCAAGACCTGCTGTACATGTTGCAATTACAGTAAAGAAACTGGAAATCATTTTGGAGCTGAGCCTGAGAATTTCTGATGCAGTTTGATCACAACCATTTTTAAATATGTGTTGATGTAGAAGTGAGTGGATCATATTCTGACGTTAGACTCTAATCATTAGAAAATGCTGCAGGTCTACAAGTTCCAATGATCCCAGAGGAACCCTGGGATATGTTGAAAAATAATATGAGTTTTTTCATAACCACTGTTACTGATGATCATCTTTTTCTCAGCGAAACTTTGATTTTCCACATGTGATGCACAAAAGACTGAGAACAAAGAGGATGACACAGAGATGGAGAATCAAGAACCCCGCGAGAAAAATGAGCAGAAGGATTTTGGAGCCTGATGGATTGAATAAGCAAACAAAGTGTCTTTAAAACTCTCTTGTTAGAAATGTACAACTTCACTGTGAAAAATTCTGTTTTTTTCTCTTGTTGTGTTTGTTTGAAGCTGCTTCCTGTTGGCTTCAGCTGTTTGGAGTTTCCATTTTCTAAACTTCTACATTCTGAACCTTCTTCAGCTCTGAACAAATTATGAAACACTGAATGATTTCAAGCTCACACTTTGTCTAATAAACTTACACATTTCATTCTTTATACAGATTGAGGGACTGTGGTTTGTCAGGGATCAGCTGTGATTATCTGGCAGCAGCGCTGAAGTCCAACCCCTCCCATCTGAGAGAGCTGGAGCTGAGCTACAACAACAACCTGCAGGATTCAGGAGTGAAGCATCTGTGTGGTTTTCTGGAGAGTCCAGGATGTAAACTTGAAACTCTGAGGTCAGTCAGCATGTTTTAGTTGTGCTGAGATGAATATTATGTGAAAGTTGTGCTGACACTAAACTGCAGACATCACGCTGATATTATACTGATCCACACTGAGGATCTTCATGGTGAAGTCTGTTTTCTTCTTCTCTGGTTTAGTCCATTGACTGTAGCAGAACAATGTTCACATTTCAAACCTTCAAACCTTCAAAGAAGAAGAAAAATCATCCACTGGGTAATTCACTGTGAAACTAAAACTCTTCATTCCACCTTAAAGTCTGTCTGACACAGAAATCCAAAGCAAAATGTGCGTTTGCTTTACAGACAGCAGTCCAACACAAACATACACACATCATCCAAAACACAGTCCAACATCCAAATCTCCTCCACTGCCAGCATGAATGATGGGACAGAGAAGGAGGAACACTCTGACATTCAGGGTTAGAATGAGTTTCATAAAGCAGACTGTGAAGATCAAAGCTGCATTAGATTATAATATAAAGAGATGCAGAGAAACGCCGCTTGAGTTGTTGTATACAGTCAAAAAAAAAAAGAAGGCCAAAATATTTTTCTCTAATATATTTTAGGTATAACTGTATGTGTTTTATACATTTTTAGTAGTATGACTCTGTCAGTGCGCCCCAGGGTGGCTGTGGCTACAATGTAGCTTACCATCACCAGTGTGTGAATGTGTGTGTGAATGGGTGGATGACTGGATGTGTAAAGCACTTTGGGGTCCTTAGGGACTAGAAAAGCGCTATACAAATACAGGCCATTTACCATTTAGATAGCTTACATGAATGAATGAGTGGACAGAAGTGGACAGCGATCATCTGAAGAACTTCAAAGGCTTTAAATCAGCACATTTCTCTTTATTCTTTATCAACTCTGTTAATTTCTCTCAGTTTTCTGTGGAATGAAGCTAACAGCAGGCTAATAAGATGCTGACCAACAGGTTTCTATTAAAGGTTGTAATTTGTATATGAAAAAGTGCTTTGGCTCAGCAAGGATCAGCTTACAGGTAGAATACAGCTGCTGGATGGGATTAGCATGTCATAGCTATCTACCAAACTGCTAACTGGGGGATTTCAGCCCATCTATGAATCATTTTTGCTAACTGTTTAATCAGGTTAGGCTCACAGGGCTGCAGCCTGTGCCCTAGCTGTCATAGGGCAAGAGGCGTGGTCCACTAATGGAGCCACAAAACATGTCCAATACTTAGTCTGTCTTGTTGGACAAACTGGAAGAAATGATTTAAGGACTTAGTCACAGAACAGAGATTCAAATCTCCAAAATCCAACTGGCTGCATCGGGCATATAGTCTGAAACTCTGCACAGTTTCCTGTTTGAAGCTGCTTCCTGTTGGCTTCAGCTGTTTGGAGTTTCCATTTTCTAAACTTCTACATTCTGAACCTTCTTCAGCTCTGAACAGATGATGAAACACTGAATGATTTCAAGCTCACACTTTGTCTAATAAACTTACACATTTCATTCTTTATACAGAGTGAGTGTCTGTGGTTTGTCAGGGATCAGCTGTGATTATCTGGCAGCAGCTCTGAAGTCCAACCCCTCCCATCTGAGAGAGCTGGACCTGAGCAGAAACAACCTGGAGGATCCAGATGTGAAGCAGCTGTCTGATCTTCAGCAGAGTCCAGACTGCAGACTGGAGACTCTGAGGTCAGTAGAGTGATGGAGTGAGTGGGTGGTGCTGTCAGCAGTATTGTACTAAACACAGTCAGTATGAAACAAATATCCAGTGTTTCCTGTAAAGCTGCAGCTTCTCAGTGAAGCTGTGAGGAGAATGGTGACAGGCTTCAGGATTGGACACAAACACTGCCCATTTCTGCCTTCATGGTCACCATAGTAACGGCTGACACGCTCTGATCAAACACTGTCAACAGCCAATCAGCTCTCTGAACAAAGCTGCACACAGACCAATGACTGCATTCATTTCCAGGTTTAAAGCAGTGAAGAACACAGTCTGTAGGTGAGGAAGACTTTAGTGAGAGTAGATGTTTGGTTGGAATTCCTCCAGTTAACAGCTGGAACCGTCCATCTGGATTGTTGGGCTTGTTGTTGGGGTTCCTACAGAGCTCAGAGTGGACAGACCAAGGTTCTTCTAATGAATGAAAGTCCAAACTCAAACTAGGAGTGAAAAACATTTTCATCAACTTCAATAAAAATCCAAAGATTAGAAAAAGTGAAGCAACAATGAGTCCTAGTACAGTCCCAGCACTGAAGTTCCTGCTGCTCTTTATACTGGATGTGCTGCATCACTGACTGCTGATGAAGAGTCTCTGGAAACACTCGTTTATCTCCTCTGCTCTTCCTTCTTGTCTCTGCAGGTTGAACAGCAGCAGCAGCTTGTGTGACTGACAGAGGAATGAGAAGAAGTGCAGATGAATGTCAGTGCTGCAGAGTGAACTGCTCTGAGAACAGCTCCACTGTCAGACACAATGTAGAGTCCAGCATCATCCCTGTGTGTCCCTCTGGATCTGACAGAGGATCATCAGTGTATCTGGACTGCTCTGCTGCTGCTCTGTCCTTCTACAGTCTCTGCACAGTCTCTGTCTGACACTGGCTTCAGACCCTCCTGGATCAAACTCACCTGGAAAGGCTTGTTTTTATAAGACAAATATCATGTTTTCATGTATGTGTGCAGTTTGAGCCTCGGTGGACGAATCAGTGCTTAATGTTTAATGTGGATACTAATGATCAATAAATGTGCTGATTGGAATCAAAGGAATGACTCGGACTGAATCTTTTCCTGCTTTTCTGTCATGTGGATCCGATCCAGACCTCCAGCTTCTGCCCTCCACCTCACATTAGTCACCCAGCACAGCAGTTTTCCCATTAAGCTCACTTTTCCCACCTTTAAAGAAGCCTCAGGCACACCTGGAAACATAGATCAGATGAGGTGAGATGAGACGAAGAACAGCTGTGAGAAAAGACACAACACGAACTTCTTGTCTGTGACTGAAACCATTGAATCATTTTTAATCTTTGCTGTTAAACTGGGCAGTGATGCAGCTTTGAACACATGACACTCACCTTTGACCTTTAAATGACCCCGTGACCTTTCCTCCAGCGCCACCCTCAATCCACGAACAGCGTGTGACTGATTTACTGAACTGATCAATAGTCCAATACTGATCAATGGAAAAGTTTTACAGACTTGATGGTGCACTCTGATTAAAAAGAGCTTCTATTTTTACAAGCAGGGTATAGGTCACTTCCTGTCACTGCTAGCGTGACATTAGGACACATCAAGAAATAAAATAAATAAAATAAGTCAAAATGAGCTCATTGATCAGATAAAGACCAGAGCTGTGTCCGAATTCGCTTAAAATGCGTGACTTGGAGACTGTTGACCATGCTTTTATAACCTCACTCTTGGATTATTGCAACTCCCTTTTAATAGGGGTTGGACTGGGCACTCTGACATGCCTGCAACTAGTACAGAAAGCTGTGGCACAGTTCTTATCTGGTAGAAGGAAATTTGAGCACATTACTCCGGGTCTGGTCCTGCACTGGCTTCCAATTGGCTCCCAAATCACGGCTGAAACTGATGATGATATTTGGATGCAATGACATCACAGCGACGCAACGAAGGCTGTCCGAATTCAAAGAGTACTCAAAATGTGGTAAAAATGCGTCCTACTTTTACCCAAATTGTAAGGATGGGTCCGATGTATCCTTCGTGTCCTACTTATATCCCAGGATTCATTGCGGGTCATAGAGGATATTTGTTTCTGATAACGATGGTGGTTGAAGCGGGAGAGGAAAACACTTTCAAATGTAATTGTCAGAATTAATTATTTAAGAAAAGATATTTAAGAAACATTTAATCATTTGTATGCTGATAAAAGTATCCTATCCTTATTAGGTCTGATAAGAGTCTGTGTGCACTTGTGTACCATGAGATGAGCGGAAGCAGCCTTGAAGTTATAATTTCCATTATAGCTGTGGAAAACACACTGTCTTGTTCGTTATCTCAAAGTGTAAGACTTCACACCTTTAAATGTCCTATTGCAAGTTCATATTTTTATATTCTAGCAAGACGTTTACTTCTGTTTGTCTGCATACAGTTTAAGTTCATTGAAAGGTCGTATGTCAATGTATGGTATAGCTGGAAACGCACACACACACACAGAATACAGACACTGATGTTGTTCAGAGATACCTGCTTAAGAATGTCACGTAAAAAGGGCTGTAGCGAAGGAATCAGTCGAAGTTGGCTAAGGACAGGTGAAGGCCTGGGCTGACTTCTCTCATGAGCCACAAAGACAAAGAGCTCTGTCTTGTCTTGTTTTGTCGTGCAGTTAGTTGGTCTCGTGTTCCAGCGGGGTTTGTGCCTAGATAAACTCAACAGTAACTATATGGAAAATCTGGTTGTACAAAAGTTAAGTTGTTATAGCGGCTGTGTTGTTAAGCTTTGGGCATCTGCATAGACATGTTTTGTTTTTGTTTTTTTTAAATAACCGTAAACCAGCTTGTATGTTGGGTTCCGCGGTTTTTCATGTGTTGCCATACAGCTAATTTGGATTTTTTCAAATTGGTGATATGTTGTGGGGAACAAAGACCAAGCAGATCATTTATTAAAATGAGGAGAAAACGATCAACCACATAAAATGACCCGACCAAGACAAAAACTGTGGTATTTTGTAAATATAATAATAAACGTGAATGTAGTGTGTAATTGTGTAACTTTATAAGCAGCGTCCTCCTGAAAATGCACCAACATTGAGAGTAACATCCTCCTCTCTGCCGCTTAATGCTCTCTGGTCGCTATGGCAACATGTAAATATTTCTTTCAAAACAAGACAAACAACTACAACAAGGGAAAAGACCCAGGGAAACTGAGTTAATGAAAAAACCCTGAAAACCATAAATTTCACAGCGGAGCCTCAACTCTCGTGGGCTGGTACCAAACGACTCAAGGACCGGTACCGGTCAGTGGCCCTGTTGGGGACCGCTGCTGTACAGGAGACATGGCACTAGATTAATTGACAATGGTCTACAGCAATCAGAACGCACAAAACAATGTGCTGTAAAAAAAAATCAGCGAAAGGTGAACCGCGTTATACCGAGGGACCACTGTACAATAATTTCCAGTAGCACTGCTGATATATGAAATGGTGAGTTGTCTTCAAACAAGTGCATTGTACCAAAAAAGGGTGTTTGAAGGATTAAAAATGTAAAAAGTAATGATTATTTTATATTTATGAAAAAAACGAGTACCAAACGACTCACGGACCGCTGCTGTACAGAACCTGTGATGTCCAGACGGTATTCCTCTGGTGTTCTGCTGTGAAAACCTTTGGGGTTTAGGGATTAACATAGTTGCCATGGTTTCCTTTCTTCTCTTATTTGTTGTGTGTTGTTGGAAAGGCTGTCAGCTGTGTGGCGGAGCCCCCTTGTGGCGAGAGAGCACAGTTGCACTATTGAGCACATGTTCCAGTGATCAGAGTTGGAGCTAACACATAGCAAGAGCCACCTGGCAGACTGACTCAGCAGGGGATGTCTACGCACGGTGTTAAAAGTCCGCTTGGTCACTTTAACTGTTTAGACTACGTTACCCATGATGCACCTCGGTATCTGTGCTTCCGGTTGGGAACGTGTTCAGCGCAGTTCTGCACAGATGAGAGGTGTGTCGGAGGTGTCGGAGGATTAACGTTTTTCCTTGCATTCCTGTGTGTGTTAACCCTGTGTGCGTGCTTATCATGTGAGTATTATAAGATGAGAGTGATGATTGTTTGACTTTATCGCTGTAATCTGCTCTGTGTAATTTGCTACGTAAGAAGCTAGTCCCGTTGCTATCGCTAAGCTACGTTGTTGGCCTACTACAGGCAGCCTTGGTTGCAGCTGATATCTCATTTAATATACGACCTACGGTCAAGCATTGTGGTTGGAGGTGGATGTAACTATTTACTGTGTTTATTATCTGAATCGTCGTAATCTGTGGAGATCCTGTTTGCTAATGTATATACCAGCTAGAAATTCATTTATGGTCTTAGGGTGCCATCTAGTGGCCATGAGGTTATGGCAGATCATATAACCTTATGCTGGAAACCCACAGTGCTGTATAAGCGGTACCCTGCTATTCATAGGGGTTAATACAAATGTTTGTTCTTTCTGTTGACAGATGACCACACACTCATATACACACTCACACTCCCTTTACCTGCATGTGAATGCTGTAATGCCATCGCTTCCCCACCAAAGCTGTACATCCTGTTGATGTCATCTGCCACCTCCTTATTAAAGTTATTTGAACTACGTCACTGTGGAGTACCATTCCTTCTGACCGAGGACGACTCAGTTGAAGCGTGATCGGCAATCAGTGCAAACATATATTACAAGTGGTCCTTCGAGCCGGATCGCCTTGGCTGAGTTAATGAGATGCCAAACCCTCAGGATAGAGGTGCATCAAGTAGCCCCCGTCCAAAGCGGGAGAAGAAACTTCCGGGACATCTGGTGGACTATGAGCACAACCTAACTGAGCCACCCGAGCCATCTAGAGCTCCAAGTAGTTCAAGCAGCTCCGATAATGAAGAGGAAGAGAGATGGCAGAAGATGGAATCAGTCTGGAACAGTGTCCTCCAACACATGACTCAATTGCAAGTGTCTATGGAGGAAACTCGTGGGACATTACTAAAGCGGGTGGAGCGTTTGGAGCAGGCTTCTAAACCTGGCAGTCCTCTTCCCCCAGAAACAGGAGCATTAGAACAACGCCAACCTATTTCCTCCATAACAGAAGTTGCACCACTACAACCTAGCAGTGAGGTGTTACATGAGACCACAGAGCCACTAACTGTGCCAGTAATGCCCTCAGAGCAGGACACCACAACACCTGTGAACATGCTGACGCCAGTGAAGACACCCGCTCCATCACCTCCTCGTAAAGTGGGCCTTCACACTCAGCCAGTGCTGCACCCTGCCACTTATGTAGCTGCATCGACGCCACTCAGGAGACCTGAACGATGCACTGCTGAACCCTTCTCATATCAGCAATCGGAACATCAGCTCCTTATAGGCAGGCCAGACCAGATGCAGCTATTACATCCTGCAGCCCCAGCTGATCAGCCACTAGGACGTGCTCATCTTTCAGTACACCAGCTATCACAGCCTGTGGACCCAGTGAGTCTGCAGCAGACGTCACATCCTGCTGCTCCCGTCTTCCAAGCCAGACATCCAGCTAATCCTGTGTACTTGCAGCAACCACCACATCCTGCTGATCCTACCTACCAACCTTCACGTCCACCAGAACTTGCGACCCAGCCATCACAGTGGACAGAAGCTCATCGCCCTGTGCCCAACATACTGCATCCTGAAGCTTTGCCTGATCCAGCTGGCAAACACTATGTTCCCTATCCCTCAGGAAGTCACTATTCATCATCTTCCTCTGCTGAACACCATAATCCACAGGTGGCCACAACTTCCCCAGCAGGAACACCTCTACCAAACCTGATGGAGATGATGGTGGCGTCTTCATATGGCATTCCAAAGCCTAAGCTGGTGATCTTCAGGTCGGGCAGAGAGAGTGACTTCGCCTTATTAAAGAAAGGGCTGGACAGCACCTTAGGGCCACATTCTCATCTGGGAGAAGATTACAAGTATCAGGTTCTACTAGATCATCTAGAGCATCCCAGCGCCCTACAGGTAGCCAAGCGCTACATTCACGACCGCACTCCCTACACTAGTGCAATGAGGGCGCTAGAGCAGAGGTATGGACAGCCAAGGCAGTTAGTCCAAAGTGAGCTTAGCACTATAATGAACTGCCCCCCTATTAGAACCGGAGACTCTCAAGCTATTGAAGACCTGTCCCTGTCTGTGTCCAGCCTGGTCGGGCTTCTCAGTACCATGGATGAAGTAGCGGCCAGTGAGCTCCATTGTGGTTCACATGTGGACAGACTGCTTACCAAGCTCCCCCTGAACTACAGAGACAGCTTCATCGAGTACTGTATCACCCGGGGGATCATCCGCACTGGCAGCAGCCGAACCTACAATATGTACGACTTCTCAGAATGGCTTGAACGGAAATCCCAAGTCCTTCAGCTATCCAGACAAGCCTCTCAAATGCCCCCTGACAGGCCACGTCCAGAGAAGAACCTACTCAAAGCCTCAGCAGGGCTCAAGCCACACAACAAATCTGCGTCCATCTACTACGGCCAAAACCCAGCCCAAGCCAAGCTAAAACAAGAGGTAGAATCTACAGCTCCAGATCCGACAGTCCAACCTAAGAAGAGACAGAAGTTCAGACCTTATTGTCCATACTGCGAAGGGACAGAGCATTATCTGAATGGCTGTGATGGATTCAAAAGGCTAGACCTCAAAGCTATGGCTACCTGGATTACCGAGAAGGCCAAATGCTGGCGCTGTGGCCGTAAACATTCTCCAGAGCAGTGTACTCTGAAGAAGCCGTGCAGCACCTGTGGTGACCAGCATTTGTCGGTGCTCCATGACCTGGTTGAGGCCAAGAAGCGGGACCCTAACATACTAACTGTGAGTACTAGTATGGTTTACCTAGACTATTCAAGTCACTCAGGTCGTGTTATGCTTAAGGTAGTACCCATCCAACTACATCATGGTGGCAAATCTCTGGACACATTTGCTGTGCTTGATGACGGCTCAGAGAAGACTGTTGTGCTTCCTGCGGCAGTTAAATCTCTAGGTTTGGAACAGGAGGAAGCAACACTCTCACTAAGAACTATCCGTCGAGATGTAATCCAGATGAAGGGAGGCTTTGTCTCATTTCAGGTGTCACCAAGGGCTAAGCCCAAAGTGAGGCACAAAGTAACACATGCCTTCACAGCCGACCAGCTGAGTCTAGCTACTCAGTCATGTCCAGCTGACCAGCTGAAGAAGAAGTATCTTCACTTGCAGAAAGCCCAGATTGAAGGATTCAACCAGGTCCAACCTTTGGTGCTGATTGGCTCAGATAACGCTCATCTCATCACCCCTGTCCGTCCTGTCCTTCGGGGGTCGTCCAAAGGGCCGGTAGCCGTCTGCACCAAGCTCGGATGGGCCATCCAGGGGCCGGCCAGTAGTATGCCTACATCTGAGGGGGACCTGCAGTGCCTGAACATGTGCCTTTCCCCTGCAGAGGCCCTGCATCAAGATGTGATGCGTGTGTGGCAACTAGATGCTTCCCCCTACAGGACAGAGAAGGAGGTCACACGGTCAAAGGAGGACAGAGAGGCGGGAGCTATGTTGGAAACAAAGTTGCCAACAGAGTTCCCGGCATGCAGCGAGGCAGAGCTCAGGAAGACTGCATTCTGTGGGCACGCTTCGGTATCCCCGACCTTACCAGATCCAACACAGTATGCCACACTAGATGAGCTGATTGCTGCTACACACCGGATCCTACACGGGGCGGCCGACACTCCTATTACAGCTGCAGAGCAACTAGAAACCAAGACCATGCTGCTTCGCTCGGCTCAGACTGACAGCTTCCCAGAGGAGGCCCGAGCCCTCCAGATCGGTCACCCAGTCCGCTCAGACAGCCGTCTTAGCGTGCTGTCCCCTGAATATGACAGTCTTACCGGTCTCATCAGAGTTGGAGGCCGCCTCCGTCGAGCCGCAGACTTAGATCCAGACAGTATTCATCCCATCGTATTAGCAGCTGAACATCCCCTGACGAAGCTCATCATAAAAACTTATGATGACCAGCTCCTTCACCCAGGTGCAGAGAGGCTATTTGCAGAAATACGGCGCACCTATTGGATTCTCAGAGGACGTCAAGCCATTAAGAAACATCAGCACCAGTGTGTGGACTGTAGGAGATGGCGCGCCTCACCTTCTACACCCAAAATGGCTGACTTACCTTCATCACGGCTGAGACTCTATAAGCCCCCGTTCTGGTCAACGGGCGTAGACTGTTTTGGGCCGTACACGATAAAGATAGGTCGTAGAAGAGAGAAATGCTGGGGAATTATCTACAAGTGTCTTACAACCAGATGCGTGCACCTCGATCTCCTCCCTAGTCTTGACACCGATTCCTTCCTTATGTCATTACGCCGATTTATCGCACGCCGAGGAAAGCCATACGAGATGTGGTCTGATCGAGGGACCAATTTCAGAGGTGGTCACAGAGAACTCCAAACGGCGTTTGAAAACATGGAGCCTGACCTCAAGCAGCAGCTAGCCAAGCAGACTATCAACTTCTGCTTCAATCCCCCACACTCTCCTCATTTCGGAGGAGCCTGGGAAAGGGAAATCAGAGCAGTGAAGTCAGCTCTGCAAGTAGTCCTGAAGGACCAAGTTGTGGCCGAAGAAGTCCTACTCACAGCCCTCATAGAGATTGAGAGCATTTTGAACTCAAAACCACTCGGCTATGCATCAGCTGACATAGCTGACCCAGATCCCATCACACCAAATCTTCTCTTGATGGGGCGGCATGATTCAGCACTGCCCCAGGCAGTTTACGGCCCCTCAGGTACTCTTTCAACCAGAAGATGGAGACACAGTCAGGTCATCAGCGACCACTTCTGGAAGCGGTTCATACAGAACTACCTCCCAAGACTGCAACTCCGACAGAAATGGAGGAAGTCCACTGACAACATGGCTGTGGGACAAGCTGTTATGATTGTGGACGCTAATCTGCCTAGAGGCCTTTGGCCTGTGGGTACCATTTCCCAAGTTTTTCCAGGGGCTGATGGCATTGTTCGAGCTGCCGAGGTCAAGGTTAAAGACAGTACCTATGTTCGCCCGGTAACTAAGCTGGTGGAACTTCCCAAAGTTCCTGAGGACTCAGATGATACTGTCTCAAAATAGAAGGACTTTAGCATGTGTGTATTTCCATACAAATACAGGGGCGGCTGTTAAAAGTCCGCTTGGTCACTTTAACTGTTTAGACTACGTTACCCATGATGCACCTCGGTATCTGTGCTTCCGGTTGGGAACGTGTTCAGCGCAGTTCTGCACAGATGAGAGGTGTGTCGGAGGTGTCGGAGGATTAACGTTTTTCCTTGCATTCCTGTGTGTGTTAACCCTGTGTGCGTGCTTATCATGTGAGTATTATAAGATGAGAGTGATGATTGTTTGACTTTATCGCTGTAATCTGCTCTGTGTAATTTGCTACGTAAGAAGCTAGTCCCGTTGCTATCGCTAAGCTACGTTGTTGGCCTACTACAGGCAGCCTTGGTTGCAGCTGATATCTCATTTAATATACGACCTACGGTCAAGCATTGTGGTTGGAGGTGGATGTAACTATTTACTGTGTTTATTATCTGAATCGTCGTAATCTGTGGAGATCCTGTTTGCTAATGTATATACCAGCTAGAAATTCATTTATGGTCTTAGGGTGCCATCTAGTGGCCATGAGGTTATGGCAGATCATATAACCTTATGCTGGAAACCCACAGTGCTGTATAAGCGGTACCCTGCTATTCATAGGGGTTAATACAAATGTTTGTTCTTTCTGTTGACAGATGACCACACACTCATATACACACTCACACTCCCTTTACCTGCATGTGAATGCTGTAATGCCATCGCTTCCCCACCAAAGCTGTACATCCTGTTGATGTCATCTGCCACCTCCTTATTAAAGTTATTTGAACTACGTCACTGTGGAGTACCATTCCTTCTGACCGAGGACGACTCAGTTGAAGCGTGATCGGCAATCAGTGCAAACATATATTACACACGGTGTGAGTTGTGTGCGTCGCTAAAGAACTGTGAGTAGACGTGGAGCCCTGCCTGGAAAGGACAGTTTTAGTCTTTTATGCCAATTAGACATTTAGTGGATGTAGAAGTGCAATGTGTATTGACCTGTTCGCTATGTGGCTAGTCCATCCTACCGTCTCTCGTACACAGCACAGTATGCACCCGGGCTAGAAGAGCGAAAGCAGTACGCCTCATCAGCAGTGTCTGTACAGACCTCCCGCTCGTCGAGCCCGACAAGTCAGCCTGGATGGGAACACACCATGGATGAATGAACCGCCTCTCCGAACGATCTGCAGGATATGCGGCAGCGTGTTTCCAGTAGGGATGGCCTGAAGAATCAGCCTCCTTCTCCTTTCCATCGACCATGGGAAATATCTGCGGTTTCGGGTTCGCAGTGTGGTATGAATGGCAGACCTCAGCCTTACGCCCTAACACGTGAACCAGACAGAGGTGGTTACCTGTCACATCAGTGGGACCAAAGACCACCCCCAATACAGGTACCCCCTCCGTCTTCCTCCCAATGTATGCAGCCCATCAGTGCCCCCACAGTTAGTTCCCATACACTTGAAATAGATGCACGAACGAGTCTATGGCTGCAGTATGAGAATAGGCGGGACATCCATGCTCAACAAGAATACCAAAGGCCATACTTTCGCCCACCAACAGCTCAGAGTATCCCACCCAAGGATGCTACAATGATTGATACATTGGATAGGATGATGGGTGAACTACAGCTGTTAAAAGAGCAGACACTGACGGCTAGTCGGCCAACCCCGCCATTCCCCAACAGTGCACCTTCCTTTCAGTTTAAACATCCACCTATCATTCAGCAACATTCGAACCCTCCTTGGCAGGAGCAGTGTTCTGCTAGGGCCTATCCCAGTTTCGAGAGTCAAGCCCCCACCAACATCTGGAGCCAGCAGCCCGTCGCCGAGGTACCAAGACCTATCACAACATCATTGCACTATAAACCTCATCCATCGCCAGCCCACCAACCACCACGTGTAATGGCACAAGAGAAAACATACAGGGGTCCAACTCCAAGTATTCCTGATCTCATTAAGAAGGACCCGAGCGAGTTTGCCCGATTAAAAATCGCACTTGACAATCTGCTGCCACCAGATGGGACAGAGCTTTTCAAGTTTCAGATGCTGATGGATCATTTGAAACTAGATGAAGCTCGTCTCATAGCTGATGCATATCTCAATTCTCCATCCCCCTATACTGACACTATGGCAGCCCTATCGGAGAAGATTGGTCAGCCCCACCAGTTAGCCCTCAGGAAGATTGCCAGTGTTATGGATGCACTGGACATTTGTCACAGGGATGTGGAGGACTTTTGAAAGATTTGCACTGCAGATTCGGGCTCTAGTTGGTATGCTGAAGACGCTTGGTCCAGATGGCGAAGTGGAACTGAAATGTGGCTCTCACGTGGCACGGCTCCTCAGTAAGCTGCCAGCTGAAATGAGGTCTGAGTTCCCGAGGCACATGTGTCGCCATCCAGGGGTAGAATACAACCTAACAGACTTTTCGGAGTGGTTGCAGCTGGAAACATGGTGCCAAGATAGCAGTACCCAGCTTGGGGCTACAGTGCAGAAGGAGAGGGCCATCCAGAAACCAGACCGCCTGAGAGAGGCGAAGTCAGTAAGGCGCATGGCCACTATCCTGCATGGCTCAGAGAATCTGCCAGCGAAGCAGCCTGTCGAGTCGGTGAGCAGCAAACCAGTTGCCCATAGCAAGAAGAAAGGCCCGCTGAAAGCTTACTGCCCCTACTGTGATACGGAGGACCATTATCTCAGTCAGTGCCCCATATTCCAGTCTTTTGATAAGGCTCAAATCATAGACTGGATCAAAACAAACCAGCGTTGTTGGCGATGCGGCAGATCACATCAAGCAGCACAGTGCAATCTGAAGAAAGCTTGCAGCCTATGTCAAGGCAAACACCTTCAGATCCTGCATGAGGTCAACGTCAAGAGTGTGAAGGAGGGTACTTGCCTGGTGAGCTCTCCAACTGAAATACTCCACCTGGATAAACCTTCAAATTCTACCCGTGTTCTGCTTAAAGTGATCAGAGTTCTCCTGAGAAATGGTGACAAAACTCTGGACACTTATGCCATCATGGATGATGGCTCTGACCGCACCATGCTGCTCTCCTCTGCAGCTCAGCAACTGGGCCTAACAGGCACACCTGAAGACCTCGCCTTGAGAACTATCTGTCAGGTGTGGGGATTATATCATTTTAACATCATGTTTATTCATTCATATTCATTCATATTCTTTTTATTCGTGTATATCCTTTTATTAAGCTTTGAGTAGTGATTAAAACATTTATTCAATATATTGCACATATAGTTTCAATTATGTTATTGCACATATTAGCGGTGGCCTTCTGTCTGGTGAGAGGTGAGACAGAGTGCACTGAGGTCGAGACACACAGTCTACACACACATACACACATACACACACACAGTATATAGGCTCATTTCTAGGTAAGAGTTCAGATATATTTTGCTTGCAACTGCATTTTGTGCCTGCATAAGTGACAATTTAGTAGGATGTGTTTCTGATGTTCCACAGATAAGCGAGAAGAAGCGAGAAGACAGGAAGCACCTGGCGTCGAGAATGGAGAGAATGTTCTTTTTGAATGTGTCAGAGGTCGTGGTTGTTGTAACTGATGCATGTCATGTATCTGCTTTGACGCATGAGGGGGCGTTATAATACGCTGACGTATAAAACATTCTGAGTATGCTTTCTTGGGGGAATTTTATGCTGAGGATTGTGACGGTGTATTTCCTCCACACGTGTGTTTAATAAAATCATTGTTTTGACGCACTTGGACCTGTGGTCATTTGTCTCTCACCTCAATTACGAACCAGTGACACAGGATATCCAAACGTTGCATGGGGCCTGCGTTTCATTCACACTATCCCCTATCCTGCAGCCCCAGAAATCCTTCCACATAGCTAATGCCTTCACTGCCCAGCAGCTTGGCTTAGCTGAGCATTCATATCCAGTTACCATGCTCAAGAGAAGGTACAGACATCTGAAGGACTTGCCCCTACAAATCTTCAGAAGAGTTGCTGATTGGAGCTGATCATCCACATCTCATAAACCCTATGGAGCCTGTGCGCTTTGGATCACCAGGAGGGCCAGCTGCGATCCGAACCCGACTGGGATGGACTCTGCAAGGGCCTGCAAAGTCGCTTGAGTCACAGTTAGAGTCTCAACAGTGTCTGTATACCTCCTGCAGCCCCCTATCTGTTGAACTCTAGAGGAATGTGGAGAAGCTGTGGCAAGTGGATGTTCGACCCTATAAAAGTGAAAAGGAGGTGACAAGGTCGAGGGAGGATCATGAAGCCCTTCAGATGCTGGAGGCCAGAACAAGGCGCGTGGATGTTAAGGGAGTGCTCCGGTATGCCACACCCTTATTGAGGAGGAAGGATGCACCACTTTTTCAGGCCACCCAAGAAGCGACACTGCCCTGCCTGAGGAGTATGGAGAGACGTCTGAGCAGAGACCCGGTTAGGGCTGCTGCATATATGGCCGAGATGGAAAGGTTGGTGACCTCGGGGTTTGCAGCCAAACTGCAACCAGAAGTTGCCTCTCAGAGCCAAGAAAGTTGGTACATATCTCATCACATGGTCCAACACAATGGCAAGAATAGAGTGGTCTTTAATCGCTCTTTTCGACACAAGGGACTTAACCTGAATGAGTCCCTATTGCCTGGCCCTGTCCTGAGCCCTTCTCTGGTTTGAGTGCTCCTGCGCTTCAGAGAATACAGCATTGCCATCAGTGGTGACATAAAGGGGATGTTTCACCAGGTGTGCCTACTCCCGAAAGACAAACCGCTCCTGAGGTTTCTTTGGTGCAATATGAACCGGGATGAGCCCCCTCACAGATATGAATGGCAAGTCCTTCCCTTTGGGACAACATGTAGTCCCTGCTGTGCCTCCTTTGCGCTCCATCGGCATGTCCTCCTGCATAGTAAACCAGGAGAGGATGTGAGGTTCTCCATCGAACGGTGCTTCTACAGGGAGTGCAGAATTATTAGGCAAATGAGTATTTTGTCCACATCATCCTCTTCATGCATGTTGTCTTACTCCAAGCTGTATAGGCTCGAAAGCCTACTACCAATTAAGCATATTAGGTGATGTGCATCTCTGTAATGAGAAGGGGTGTGGTCTAATGACATCAACACCCTATATCAGGTGTGCATAATTATTAGGCAACTTCCTTTCCTTTGGCAAAATGGGTCAAAAGAAGGACTTGACAGGCTCAGAAAAGTCAAAAATAGTGAGATATCTTGCAGAGGGATGCAGCAGTCTTAAAATTGCAAAGCTTCTGAAGCGTGATCATCGAACAATCAAGCGTTTCATTCAAAATAGTCAACAGGGTCGCAAGAAGCGTGTGGAAAAACCAAGGCGCAAAATAACTGCCCATGAACTGAGAAAAGTCAAGTGTGCAGCTGCCAAGATGCCACTTGCCACCAGTTTGGCCATATTTCAGAGCTGCAACATCACTGGAGTGCCCAAAAGCACAAGGTGTGCAATACTCCAAGACATGGCCAAGGTAAGAAAGGCTGAAAGACGACCACCACTGAACAAGACACACAAGCTGAAACGTCAAGACTGGGCCAAGAAATATCTCAAGACTGATTTTTCTAAGGTTTTATGGACTGATGAAATGAGAGTGAGTCTTGATGGGCCAGATGGATGGGCCCGTGGCTGGATTGGTAAAGGGCAGAGAGCTCCAGTCCGACTCAGACGCCAGCAAGGTGGAGGTGGAGTACTGGTTTGGGCTGGTATCATCAAAGATGAGCTTGTGGGGCCTTTTCGGGTTGAGGACGGAGTCAAGCTCAACTCCCAGTCCTACTGCCAGTTTCTGGAAGACACCTTCTTCAAGCAGTGGTACAGGAAGAAAAACATGATTTTCATGCAGGACAATGCTCCATCACACGCGTCCAAGTACTCCACAGCGTGGCTGGCAAGAAAGGGTATAAAAGAAGAAAAACTAATGACATGGCCTCCTTGTTCACCTGATCTGAACCCCATTGAGAACCTGTGGTCCATCATCAAATGTGAGATTTACAAGGAGGGAAAACAGTACACCTCTCTGAACAGTGTCTGGGAGGCTGTGGTTGCTGCTGCACGCAATGGTGATGGTGAACAGATCAAAACACTGACAGAATCCATGGATGGCAGGCTTTTGAGTGTCCTTGCAAAGAAAGGTGGCTATATTGGTCGCTGATTTGTTTTTGTTTTGTTTTTGAATGTCAGAAATGTATATTTGTGAATGTGGAGATGTTATATTGGTTTCACTGGTAAAAATAAATAATTGAAATGGGTATATATTTGTTTTTTGTTAAGTTGCCTAATAATTATGCACAGTAATAGTCACCTGCACACACAGATATCCCCCTAAAATAGCTAAAACTACAAACAAACTAAAAACTACTTCCAAAAACATTCAGCTTTGATATTAATGAGTTTTTTGGGTTCATTGAGAACATGGTTGTTGTTCAATAATAAAATTATTCCTCAAAAATACAACTTGCCTAATAATTCTGCACTCCCTGTATGTGGACAACTGTCTGCAGAGTGTTTCATTGATTGAGGAAGCCCAGCAGTTGGTCAAGAAACTACGGCAACTTTTGGCTTCTGGGGGCTTTGAAATTCGGCAGTGGGCTAGTAATAGGCCAGAAGTGATTAGTCATCTGCCATCCGAGGCACGGTCAGACAAACTGGAGCTCTGGCTATCACAGGACCGACAAGAAGTGCATGAATCAACCCTGGGACTGAATTGGAACTGTGACGGACACCCTCAGCCTCAAGCACCGACCCATTGACTATGGAGAGCCCACTATGAGGAACATATATCGAACCCTGGCTAGTCAGTACGACCCACTTGGGTTCATCATTCCCTTCACCACCAGGGCCAAGATTATTGTACAGCAACTCTGGGACAAGCATCGAGATTGGGATGACCCCCAGTTACCTCATGATTTGCTGCACCAGTGGAAGACATGGAAGGGGGAGTTGGTGCATTTATCAGAGTTAACATTGCCACAATGTTACACACTGCCGCACATGGATCAGTCTGACATTGCAAGAGAAGTACATATCTTCTGCGATGCATCAGAGCGAGCCTATGGCTCTGTGGCCTACCTGAGATCAGAAGATCAAGACGGTAATGCGCAGCTGTCATTCCTCATGGCCAGATCACGGGTTGCTCCGAGGAAGCAGATTTCTATTCCCAGACTTGAACTCTGCACGGCACTCACTGGAGCCCAGCTTGCGGAGCTACTTCAGACAGAGCTGACTTTAAAGGTGACCACATGTACGCTGTGGTCTGATTCAACCACTGTCCTCAACTGGTTGCATTCCACATCCTGCCATTACAAGGTGTTCGTTGGCACCAGAATTACAGAAATTCAGGAGCTTACTAACCCCAAAGACTGGCGATATGTGGATTCTACAAGAAACCCAGCTGATGACATCACAAGGGGCAAAAGTCTCACTGAACTGGTCAGCCCAAATAGGTGGACCCAGGGACCAGATTTTCTCCTCCTACCTCCAGACCAGTGGCCCTCCTGCCCATCGTTGAGTACATCAGACCCAGAGGATGGCACTGAGCTAAAACGCTCTGCCATATGTCATATGGCCAACACGACCCCGGGTAATCAAACCTCAGAGGCTCAGCGGTTCAACACATGGGCAGAATTAGTAGACGCCACCGCTAAGGAGATTCAAAATGCAGCAATACAGGGTGACCCAGCTGGGAGTAACTCACCTACTGCGGGGGCCTACACCGAGGCAGAGCAACAGGTCTTGAGACAGATTCAGATGGACTGTTTCCCAGAGGTCTACAACCTACTACAGGCGGGAAAACCTATACCGGCTAACAGTCGGCTTCTATGCCTAGCACCGCAGTATGATGCCAATCATAGACTGATCCGGGTTGGTGGCAGGCTGCGGCGAGCAGAGAACCTTGATCTGTCTGTGGTACACCCTGTGGTCCTGGATCCCACCCATGTGTATACCAAACTACTTATTCAAGATGTGGATGCACGTCTCGGTCATCCTGGCCCAGAGAGAGTATTCGCTGAGCTTCGGCAGACTGTATGGATCCTGCGAGGTAGGAAGGCCGTTAAGCGGCACCAACATAGTTACATGGATTGCCGTAGGTGGAGGTCAAACCCGGCTTCCCAGCAAATGGCTGACCTGCCGCCTGCCCGCCTCAGGCTGTTCAAACCTGTCTTCTATTCGGCTGGCATGGACAGCTTTGTTCCTTTCTGGATCAAGATAGGCAGACGCAGGGAGAAGCGATGGGGCATTTTGTTTAAACAACCCAACTTATGTTATCAACTTTTGGTAAGTGACTCACTAATATACACTCCAAAACACGTTATATAAATCCACTAAACACACAATATTCACACATGGGCCCCACACACACTCACATTCACACTTGTTGCAGGCCTGTTTGCTGCTCACGCCAGACGATGGAGAAAAATCCTCTTCTCCCCAGTAAGACCACAAAAGTCTGACTTACAGTTCCGTTGCTCGGTAGGTCGCCGTTCACCAGTCCCACACTAAATCCACAGACTACAGCTGATGCGCCAGAATGTCATACTGGGGGTGTTTTTGTTTTTTTTTTTAAATACAAGGAGGGATTAAGTAAATCAGAAACAAATGACACAGATGCAACAGGTATAATCAGGAAAAGTTTATTCCCAAGGCAGACAGCAGGAATTAAAAAAAACAAAAAAAACATCTGTGCTAAAATTCCACAACAATAGACATTCTAACAAAACTTATTTTGTATACTAAAATACCCTGAAGTATAGACAGTGGATTAACACAATGTAATATGTAAAAATGTAAAAACTACACTCACAAATAAACACTGAAATCAGAGTAAAACTAATTATAAAAGACAAATACAAATTCCCACTATGTGGATGTACATATGTGTATGGCTCACTTTACCATAAATTGTTTCTTCAGTCAGTGAAATGGTGCTTCAGCTTGAGATGGAGGCTCTCAAGGTTCTTGCTGTGAAGCTGCGACCGTTTAGCAGTGAACAGGAGTCCTGCGTGACTAAAAAGTCTTTGATCCACAGCTTCTTGATGTGAGGAAAGCCATGCAATAGCTCCACACCTCCAGTGATTGGACAGTGAAAGGTACCTCTCCAGCTCCTCTGCTTCTGGCTTTCCTGACCCCATGGATCCATCATCTTCGTCGGTTAGGCTGCTGTTTGTGCTGGTCTCATCCAGCTCTGTGTCTAGGTGATGTCTGATGAAGTGGAGACCTGTGGAAAGATGTAAGGTTTTCAAAAGAATTAGGTCTGGTCATTATAGTGCTGTATACACTGCCAAGCTGCAGATGTTTGTTTGGAGGAAGCCTCCAAAAGCTGCCCATACACTGTGCGATTTAGCCCATTTTGAGCAGATTTTTCAGTCGCGCAACCGTTTTGGGGATCGGCCGTGTTTTGCCTTAATCGTATGTGCATCGTGTAGTATACATGGGGTAACGATAAGCAGTTAACACCTCATGACCAGCTCCCAATCATCAATTGTATGGTCGCATGATAATCAAACCAGTTTGAAATCCTGTCGCCTCTCACACTGCGCAGCACAAACACAGAAATGAAAGAAAAGGTGGAGCGGCACGGCAGCGCAGCGTGTGATCTGGACACAAGAGATGGAGGCACAACTTGTAGGATGAGGCAAGCTCATCCGAGTAGGTAAGCGTAGAGCTGCCACCCAGGCAAAAGAAAAATAGAGCTATATCACGTTATAACGTAAACAGTTTATTGTTCTAACAATATACCTTTCACGTTTAAACAATATAATATTTATATTGTACGAATGTGATAATTATGTATATTGCAATAACGTGATATTATATTGTTCAAACATGAAAGGTATATTGTTAGAACAATAAACCTTTCATGTTATAACGTGACATAGCTCTATTTTTCTTTTGCCCCGGTGGCAGCTCCACGCTTTTGTATCCGAGGCTTTTCGATGTGGCCTCACAAAATTATCACGACTACAACAACCATGAAGAGTTGGATGGACATTGCTGCTCAATCACAGCTGCCTGGTCAATGTTTTTCATTAGTAATTTAGCAGTTGATGGTGTGTGTGTGTGTGTCTGTGTGAGTGAAAGACGGAGAGGGAGAGCGAGGGACAGATTTTGTATAAGCTTCATGTTATGGACGCACAGTTTGAGCACTCAGGTTGCATCAGAGCATCAGACCGTATAGTGTGAGACCCTGCATCTTGACCTATGAACTTCTAACCTCTGCGATTTTATTGTGCAGTTTGAGCAGGAGCGGAATAACGTGACTGAAAAAAAAAAACTCGCACAGTGTTTTCCCCAGCTTAATGCAGACTGTTTAAACTAAACAAGCTGCTGTTTCACATAATAAACCCTGTCAGCCGCAGTATTGCCTTCTGTTTAACTGTTAAAGCAGTAGAGACGAGCTGTTTGCATGTTCGTGGAACTCTAGCGTCATTAACCAGGCTAGCTGTTAGCTTATAGCTCACGCTAGTGTAACACTTCTGGAGTCGTTACAGTATACTAGGACCAGTTAGGTTCGGCTACTAGAGTAGTAATGAGTGTAGGATGTAATAAAGACCACAGACCAGAAAATACGTTTAAATTGCCGGCTTGTTATTTTGAAAAGACAGAGAAAAGACAGTTATAGACACATTACATAAAACATTCAAATTCACATTTAAGGAAAACAAGATATTTTCTTTCCCCTTTTCAGTTCAGTAATTTCTGTTAATTTATCCTATTTATTTCAAAACCTTTTATTTGGCTTTAAAAGGATGTTATTTTCAACCTAGGTTATTGTTTTATTCATTTCAAGTTCTAAGTTCAAGTTTATCTTTTGATCTATTTGCATTAACACTGTGTTATTTTAAATCAAGCTTAGTTCTTTTAAGCCCAAGATTTAATTTAATCTTGGTCTAAGTTCACCTTTAAATTTCAACCATTCCTTATTTTGTTTTAACCCAACAAAATTATTTACATCTCCAATAACACCATTACAGCATTAAAATTGGTTGTCCAAAATAAATTACAAAAACATGTAAAAACTGAAAACAATTCAGCAAAAGGCTGAACAAATCCCTTAAACAAACAAATAAACAAAAGAAAATTGTCTCTGTGTTCTTTAACTATAAATCCTGGAATTGCTCTGAATGATTATCCAGTGCTTTGAAAGTCCACTGTTCTTTTGCAGAGGTGTATGGATTAATCCTACCAGTTTTTTAGTGAAAGAGTTCAACGTCCAGCAGGGGGCGGTTTCCTTTTTCCTGCTCGGTACAGTTCAATGGGTCCGTGGGTGGCTCGCCAAATTGTTTCTCGCTCAGCGGATCAAACTCCGATTCTAGCTCGGCATTTCCCGATCCAAACCTTAATGGCCTACCATAACAACAAAGCAATATGCATAAACATTTGAAAATAACACACGGGTAGCCCTTACATAACAGTAAAAGTCCATTTTTCCCAGCTTATTTAGCCGTAAATGAGGTGACGCCAACATGGCGCGCTGAAACACCGTCAAAGCCCTTTGAACTGCAGCCTGTGTGTCGGTTAAGCACCAATCCACCGTTTTTTAACATAAAACAGCATAAATCTGCTACCTTGACTTTCCATTTGCATGAAATGAGGAATATAATACAACAAAACATTTCTTGCATGAAATAAAATACAATTGCTGAACTCACCAAGTCCCGTTCGGTTACGTTCACAACGTCACCAAGGCAAGGACAGGTCGGAAAAACAAAAATACATTCTCCAGAGTACAAAAATGGCTTTATGTAGACTTCTGGCTTGTTTTTTAATATTTTTTCACTCGTTTAGGCAGCAGCTCCGCAAGGACTGTCTGCATTTCTCCCTCTCCAGCTTCAAAAAGAAGGAACAACCCGATTGGGTGCAGCTGATCACAGGAGTCACGCTGCAGCGTACCCTTTCACAATAAGAGTCTGAACACATATTTTAGCCATTTTACCTGAATTAACATAAAACACCATGAATTAACAAGTTTTTTAACCTTTTAACATATTTTTAAACACAAATGAAATCCTATACCATGAATTATATCATTGCTGATGTTTTTAATGAATTTTCTAACCATTATGCTCTATTTATTGACTATTTATCACCAGTAATATATTTCTTATGACTGTTTTTACTAACAGGCTTTTATCTATTGACAACTATGTTAACCAGGGTTACACTAGCTAACCAGCGAGCAGTTAAAAGGACAGCTGAAGCTGCACAAAACACCCACAAACTTATCTCACTACAACGTAGCACCGAAAATATGACTCGCAGCTCGAGCTCGACACAGCTGCTGTAACATAAGACTGACATCCAGCTAACCACAGCTAAAAAGATATTTAGAGAAAACTTACCGTTTCATCAGGTTGCGAGCTGATTTGTTTCACGCTGAAAAGTTGGTTTGTTTTGGCTCTCCCTGAAGACACCGACACTGCAGACATAGCTGTTCTTTTGTGCTGCTTTTAAGCGAAACATTCTTTGTATGTGAGGCCAAAGGTGTTCATCCTCTTTAGCTCTAGCGTAGACTCTGCCATCATGTTTCTTCTTTCCCTGTGTCCGCTACTTTGAAACGCTTGGGCCGCTCCGCCCGCCACGGTTTCAAACTGGTCATGTGACTGTATGGCCTCGTCTCATTGGTAAAAAAGTTACCGGAAACTCCACTAGCGGCATGTTATCTAATGTGTTAAACTATATTTTTTTTAAAGTAACGAGTTGAATTTTGCAAATGTAGCGGAGTAAAAGTACCGTTTCTTCTTCATAAATGTACTCAAGTAAAAGTAAAAAGTATCGTGCAAAAAAGGTACTTAAAAAGTACATTTTTTTCAAAAACTTACTCAAGTAAATGTAACGGAGTAAATGTAGCTCGTTACTACCCACCTCTGTACATCACATAACATCAACTGTGAACACCTTATGTTACCGTGGCGTTTAAGTCCATGGGAATTATGAGTATCTACTCCCAAATTCCCATCCGGGCTACATTAGTATCGGTTCATGGTATCGGTTAACTTTTACGAGTATGAGTACACACACATTTTACAGTATCGGCCCCGATACCCGATACCAGTATCGGTATCGGTGCATCCCTACTTACATCCAATACCACCATTCAGTTCTGAGGGTCTCTGTTTTAGATATGGAGATTACTCAGAGGCACCTCAGCTGTGCAGGTCATAGTGCTCTGTACACCTTAACAGAAAGTGATGTAATGACATGATGATGACTGCTGTCCAAACTTTGGATGAGTAATAAGTGCCTGCGTGTGTGTTTGCACATGTTGGAGAGAGTCATTTGAAATTAAAGAGGAAAGGTTGAAGATTTGCTAATAAGACTATTTAGGTTTGATCACCTAAACGTCACCAATCATTTTGCCTAAACGAATGTCTGAAGATTTTTTTTTTTTTACATGAATATAATGTTAAACACCAACACTGAACAAAAAAATCAAAAGGTCAACGTGCAGTATTCTATCATATGCAAACTTATATTATTAAAAAGTTTATATTGACTACCAGTGTTGGGTAAGTTACTTTAAATTAGTAACTTAGTTACATTACTAGTTACTTCTATCAAAAGTAACTCAGTTACTTCAAGTTACTCGTTACTTTCAGAGTAACTAGTTACTAGGGAAAGTAACTTTGGTTTTTCTCTTGTTAATGTGTTGCTTCTGTAACTGGATACCCAGCAGGGTATGGCTGTAGCTCAGGTGGTAGAGCAGGTCATCTACTGATCAGAAGGTTGGTGGTTCGATTCCTGGCTTCCCCTAGTCTGCATGCCAAATATCCTTGGGCAAGATACTAACCCCAAATTGCTCTCCGATGCATCCATCGGAGTACGAATGTGTGTGTGAATGTTACTTAGAAAGCACTTAGGAAAAATGTGCTTGTGTGAATGGGTGAATGCACAAGTTGTGTAAAGCGCTTTGAGTGCTCAGAAGAGTAGAAAAGCGCTATATAAGAACCAGTCCATTTACCAGCAAGATTGCCAGTCTTCTAGCTTGCTTACTTGCCACAACTGCACTGTGCCATCTACCAATAGAAAGGAAAAAATAATGTGCATATTTCCACGAGAGAAATCCCACGCCTGGACCGTCATCGACCGCTGCTGATTCTAGCCTGCTTTTTACATCCAACAGAAAAACTGCAGTCATGGTGCTTTCGATTGTACTCAGAACTCAGAAATTCTGCCTTCTGAATAGGAAGATGTAGGTAGGTAACACCAGACTGCAGATGAGCTGCATCCAGGGCTGGACTGGGACAAAAAATCGGCCCGGGGATTTTGACTAGAGACCAGCCCGCCATTATAGGAAAAATCATAAAGCCTTTGAATGAATATAAACACTGTTGTGACAGTGATGTACACTGTCTTGATGGTATATATGTATCAATCTATCAATTGTTTGTTATTAGACTCAGAAAATTACTTTTTTAAAAGCGAGACATTTTAAATGAGAATAAGAAAGAAAAGTATTTCCTTGTGCCCCCCTCTCCCTGTTAATGCCCTACCTGGCCCCCTGGCAACACTTTGCTAGACCCGCCCCTGCACAGTTACCAGCTGTTAGCTACATAGAAAAGGATCCTGGTGTTATTTGTCTCTCAGAAACAGTTCATAACTTCCCTTCAACTCATCCATGTCACCTAAAAGGTAAACCTGTTTCTCCATCACCTGTTCAGCTCTGATGATTCAGTAAGGACATCTCCTGGTTTCATCTTCATGTTTCCCTCTCACCAGATAACCAAACCGATATCATGACCAGCAGCTTTACAGCTGTGGCTCCAGCAAACATCAGCTGATACTAGAAATTAATATTAAATAAATTCTAACAACAGCTGATCAAGCTTAAACGTGCTGCTGTTGTTTAGCGCGACATCCGCTGGTTTCCTCTTTGTGGCGCAAAGTGGGCGATAAATAAACAAGAGAGAAAAGCCGATCAGCTGATCATTGATCAGTTTCATGATTGAAGTAGCAACAGGAGAGGGAGGGGGGAGAATGAGAGAAGAAGAGGCAGCTGTGCAGCGTAAAGACAGAATAACTCCAGCTTTGTGTCTTTTTCATTGTAGCTGAATTACGGGACAAACTGTGTTTCTTTTCACCTCAATATGAAAAGCGTAATATTTTCTCTGAATACGAGACGATTCTGTTTTTTACTGGATGGTTGGCAACTCTAATAATTAAACTTATGAACAAAATAAAGTTCAACATCAGTAACATAGCACCCACCCAGCTGTATAGAAACTCCGTCATGCTAGCTAGCATGCAGTACGAAAAAGTCGTAAATAAACTCCACCTAAACTTGGTTTATATCTGACCCAGATAGACTGCAGGTCATAACTTCTTACCTGAAGTTCAGTTCACCTGACACTCGGACACCGGTGGCCTCTTCGGGTCTCTCCTCTTGCCTCTCTTTTCCTTCATCCACCTGCTGGCCTCCACCACTTGCTAATGTTATTGAATCTGTGGAAGCTCCGCAATAGCCACCACACGAAGTAACGAATAACGAGCCTATCTAAATCCCAGTAACGAGTAACGCGTTCCTGGTTTTGGCATAATAACTAGTTACCGTGCTCGTTACCACAATAATAACGTAGTTACTGTAACGCGTTACTTAATAACGCGTTAGTCCCAACACTGCTGACTACTAAATACAATTTTATATTGACACCGTGGTAGCTACTCAGTGCTTGCTTGGAAGTTTAGGGGTTTTTGCTGTAAAAAGACGGTTTTGTCACTTTTTAAGGAATTAAACTCAAAGCAAGGTCAGTACTTCCACGCTTTAAACGCTGCACGCTCATACTCTCTCCGCACTCGATATATTATCCATTGTAATCTAATTACCTTTTTTGCAATAGTAATGCCTTACTTTACTCGTTACTTGAAAAAAGTAATCGGATTACTGCCCATCTCTGGTTGGAGCTGTGCACTTGTGGTTTGCCCTTTCCATCTTGTGTACACGTTTATCTTTGCTGTGTGTACTTGTACCTCTGAGTGGAAGCTGAACTCCTGAGTTCAAGTATCGAAGCATCAGCTGTGACGTTAAAGTCCAAATAGCTCGTTCATTTGACGTGCAAATGAAAGAAGGTAATGCCGTTTTCATGTGGATGTGTCACTGAGACACTTTCCACATCCACAGTTTAGAAAATGGGAAACTAAGTATAACAATGAACAAATTACTACACTGCTGTTTCAAAAGAGATACAATGTGTTTATCTAACTTGGCTGAAGCCAAAGTTCTACTGACAAATTCAGTCTGTTTTTTAATGAATGTAGGCTGTACATGTATTTATAAGTGTGAAGGAGCCCTGGGAGAAAAGACTGAAGCTTGTGCCAAAGAACAAAAGGGAAAGAAAGATCAGCATTAATATATGATGTATCGAGGCACTCGCTGCTCAAGAACACCTATATGTTTGAATATGATCAGTACTACAGCCTCTGTATAGATGTGTAGTCAGATCACTGTCATATTGATCATTTGAAGGGTTCGTTTATTTCTCACTTGCTTCTGATTGAGAAACACTGTAGCACAGTTTTCAAAGAGGGCTTTAGCCCTATTGTTAGCTTTTTCTACGGCCTCCTTTTTGCCTCCATGCTGGGGGATTGACAGACTTCACAGTTTTGGGAGGATGAAACCTCGAGTTAGAAGAAAAGACACCTGAGCGAGGACACACACAGATGCACACAAATACACACAAGCACAGAAAGTGTCAAGGATTTCTCTAGAAGTGTGTGTTAATTTGTTCCATCTGTCTTCTTCACAATAAACAACAGCTAACAGACACACATGCACTGTGTGTCACTTCACAGGGGCTGATGAAAGTGGACTCGGTAAAGGGAGTGCTGGACCTGTTCTACACATCCTGGACTCTGTTAACAGACTTTATTCTGCAGCATAAACAGATGACGTAAAACTATAAAAATATATGAAAAATAGAGAAACGTTTAACATTGTGACTGTTCACATTAGTGAAGCTGTTACTTTGCCTCCAGGTGAAAAAAGAACCCTAAAGCTGAGTCTTATTAAACATCTGCTGCACGAGAGAGTTTCATGGCCCTGCTTTATCCTGTGCTTGCTGACCACCTTGTTCTGAAACCTCTTCATCATCCTCACAGTTGTGTGAAGAAAGAAGGAAGCAGGTGGAGATGTAAACCATCTGTGCTCCTGTGTTCACTTGTGTGTGTGCTGTCTATGGTCATATCTAATGTGTACCTATAGACAAATACAAACACAAACACCTGGCATTGCACAGAAGTCTTTACTGGAGCAACCTGCAGATGTCAGAGATCTGATTAGAGGGTAAAGTGGACTAGTGAGTGCCATTTATTTTGTTGTTGTCTGCTGGGGGACAGCATCAGCTCCAGAGATGCCATCAGGATCAGCAAACTAATCTGCAAGGCTGGAAGTGTCACTGAAGGAGTTTGAGTCAGTGAGGGACTCAAACTCTTTATTCTGTGAGCTGAACACAGCTGTCAGGCAAAACATCTGTGATCTGTCCTATTGATCACTTTGTCACTTAGTTATATGCATGTAGGACAGCATCACATGTGAGTCTTATGCTCCTTCACGTCTTTGTTCTACACACACACAGTGGGGCATTGTAAGTTCATGGGAGACGTTACACAGAGGGTGAGACTCCTTCCCTTATCAGGGGGGAGGAAGGAGGGAGGATTGGAGAGGTAAATCTCCAGGTGAGCGCTACGTGAAAAACAAAGGGAAGGCTTCTAAGACAGAGCCAACACATGTAAGAGGGTTGGAAAGTGATCACATGTAAACAGCAAACATTACTAACCAGGTATTCTTCGAAGAGGATGTTTGGGTCCAGAGAAAGACAAAGAGATGTCAGCAGCATCACAAACATCAATATCAGAGGAAGCAGGTAAAAGGACACTATTTGAACTTTAAAATGCAAAACAAGAACAATCGACTAATGAAATGTATTGATTGCATTTAAGCTAACTTAACAATAATCCTCAGAAGAAGAGCAATGTTGACAATGCTATATAATAACTTTCTATAACAATAATTATTGTATGACCTGGTCTATTGACATCCATGTGTGACTCAAATGTAGTGAAAAACTTAGTAAAATGTATAAAATGTATTTTTTGGCATAATGTGCGTTATTATACGTTAATAGAATAGAACAGATCTTTACTGTCACTCTTACAAGAACAATGAAACACAGTTTGGCATCTCTCCCTCAGCAGCAGGTTGACTTTTACCTTAAAACTCCTTCAGAATAAGAAAAAATGAAAGAAAAACCAAAACCAAAAAAATAGACTTAAAGTTTAAGAGGTGCGTACACAGGGAATGTATGTAATAACTAAGCATCTACACAGATATGTACAAGTTATATACAAGTTATATGCCATACAAAGGATACAAAGGAGCAGGTGATCAGTGCAATATAAGGTGCAATGTGATGGGTGGTGGTGCACAGTGAGTGTCCAGGGTGGAGGGGCCCTTGAGGATGACATTGCCAGTATATAAATGTCTTTGAGGGAGGTTAGTGTCGGGCCCAGAGCCGCTCTGCTGCCCTCACCACCCGCTGCAGTTTCCTCTTGTCCTCCATAGTTGAACCACAGTGTGCAGCAGAAGGATCTCCATGGTAGAAGTTCATTAGCAGTTTTTGATTAGCATTCTTGAACATACTTAGATCTCAAATTAAAAACCAAAGATTGATGCAAAACTCATTTGTTGCTTTGGGTTTGCTAGTTTCAGTTTATTTAATATAAACGTTTAGTTATGTAATTTCTTCTTCAAGTAATGATTCAAGACAAAGAGAAGGTAATAAGGCAAAGACGCGGTATTGGCCACTAGTGAAGTGTGTTCAAGACTTTTCCCTGTCTTATTTCTCTTTATTACACATAATTTATGGAAACGTGTGGTTTGATTACTTTGCATGTGTGGATTTGATGGGTTGTTACCACATCTGGTGAGATTTTCATGTCAACAGTACCTTCTGAAATATATTTCTTTAGAAAATTGGTGACATTGGTGAAATTCGTTCAATACCTGCTCTATTTAAACCCCATAACCACACTGGGTAGCAACCTCACCACTACATGGCCACAGAGATTTCCAAAGTAAGCACCTGTGTGGAACAGGAACATGACACAGAAATGTATTATTTAAATGGTCTGTTGGAAAATACATTCAAAGCACGGATGGAGAGATGTCCCCCTAATCACAAACTGGGAAGCTCGACTGGTGTCTGATAAGCCTGAGGGAAAAAAGAAGGAACACACACACGTAAAGGAAGCACTCAAAACATGCGGTTATCCTAACTGGGCGTTCATAAAGTCAGCAAAGAGGCACAGAAAAGAAGATCAGACACCAGCGAGGGAGGATAAGAAAGACAGACGCAACAACGTTGTCATCCCCTATGTAGCCGGTGTATCAGAGAAACTCAGGAGAGTTTTCTCCAAGCACGACATCCCAGTGTACTTCAGACCCAGCAACACACTCAGACAGAAACTGGTTCACCCGAAAGACAAAACTCCAAAACACAGACTGAACAACGTGGTGTATGCTGTACAGTGCAGCGAGGAATGCCCAGACCTCTACATTGGAGAGACCAAACAGCCACTTCACAAGCGCATGGCACAACATAGAAGAGCCACCTCCACAGGACAAGACTCAGCAGTCCATCTGCATCTTAAGGATAAAGGTCACTCTTTTGAGGATGCCAATGTTCACATATTGGACAGAGAGGACAGATGGTTTGAAAGAGGAGTGAAAGAAGCCATTTACGTCCACTGTGAGCGACCATCTTTGAACAGAGGCAGTGGTTTACGACACCAACTGTCTGCCATCTATAATCCAGTTTTGAGATCCCTTCCCAGACGCCTTAACGCCCACTCACATCCTGGGCCATCTGACCTCAGGAATTCACATGACAAGGTGGGGCCAGGTTTCACAATGGGCTCACCTGAAACCCTGGCTGATTAGGCCCCACACCCGCTTTCACACCTTGGCTCATGTGATTAGAGGATCACCAGGGGGTCCTTTTGTCCCTCTGTGGGGGGACACTCCCACTGGGTTTAAATCTGGGACTCCCCACCATTTGACCTTAGAACTGAAGAAGCTTCTCGGATGAGAGGTGAAACGTCTTCAAGCAACTCAAAGAAGTCCAGACGCTTTTCTTTGCAAACTCCTTTGACTATATTATATATATTGCTCACTTATTGTATTTACCAACATCAAGGAGTCATAAGCAAAGAAAGGCCACACCATGGTGCATGTTTACATAAGGAAAGTTATGGATCAAAATGTATTAAGCAAATAAGCATTAAAATTTTTTCAGCCCCCCTATCGAGGAAAAAAAATTACATGTTCAAATCAACGCAACGGTGGCCCAATATCAGAGAGGACTCTTCATAATTTGAAAAGCTTCGAGTAATGAACCGTTTTTCAATACAAGCTTCAGTGCTTCAGAAAGCTTCATTTGGCCATCACTAAGGGAAACTATGAAAATATGTGGTGAGGATAACAGATGATCTGACACTGACTGGGCAGAAACACACAGACTAAATACACATAAGGAATGATTAAGTGGAGTCACAGCTGACAACAATAAACATAATGACAGGACAGGGGACGTGAAAGTAAATACAATAAACAAAAAGCACAAGGCTCTTTCAAAATAAAATGGGAACATAACAAGACATAGGCATGACTCAAACTTTACAAACAAAGAAAACTTGGAAACAAAAGATGACAGATAAACACACGTAGACTAAACATGACAAGCTGACACGGAAAACTTAACACAGGGAAGAGACAAATGGGGAGCTTGATAAATCATGAAGTTAAACTGTAACCTAGGCATGACAGAATGTAACTAGATAAACTGAAATGAAACTAGACTCAAAGAAATAACAAAAACATCCAGAAACTCAGAACACTAGGTCACACGACCCAGGACAATGACAATTTAATGTTAACCAACACACGTGCACACGCACACACACACACGCACACACACACACGCAAACCTCAAAAGGAGTAAGAGTTTTTATCGGTCGGCCTAGTTGGTCCAGCTGTGAGTCCGTTACCGTGAACTATGGAGCGGCAGATTTGTGCTGTTTGTGCTGGAACTAAGCTGCAGACAGCTGATGTTAGCCAGGAAAACATTACACACGGCTTCACTTACCTTCACAGGGAGCTTCACATGGAAACAATCAGCATTGATTGGATTGGACAGTCTTCTAGCCTTTGTTCTACTCCCTCCCTTACTTCTGTGTTTTGCTGGTCGCTGGCGTCACAAGGTGAAAACTTGAAAATGGACCCTGAAGTGTTGCTCCATTTTTTTTGTAGCTAGAAAAACGTTATCATCTTCGCCGGCATGTTTTGTACCTTAGGCTCATCAGAGACAATCATGTCCAGTTAAAATAATTTTCTTTAATCTACACGCAGGAATTAGCAATTACTTAGCTAGTTTCATGGATAATTTCACTGACTGAATGATTTGCGGTCATTCGTACACATTTACTGTATTATATAAAATATATAAACTAAATGTCTTTGAAACATTAAAGAACTGTTAAAATCTCCCAATTCTTTTAATCTTTGGGTTGAAGGAAGGACAATACTCGGTGTATAAATGCTCAATCAACCATTATTTATTTCCATACAATTCAACACTTTTGAGCATAAACCATCATGATGGGGAGACCTGCATGCAGAGGGTCACAGCAAATCTCAAACTGGTGGAGGGTTACTCAGCCTCTTATAGCCTCTAGTGGCCCCCACCTAGTCTACCTCAGACTCCCGAAACGGGGGAACCAACTTGATGTGCTTACTTATGTCAAAACTGGCAGAAGAAGAAGCACTTATGTTTGATGACGTCGGGGAAACATTAGCTGAGCCCTTTTCAAGCTCAAGAGCCCTGATACGGAGATGCATAGCTTGTACTTCCAGCTCCTTGTTGCGGGTCTCCACCTCTCTTATGCGGAGCGTGAGGCGCAGATCCTCAGTTGACGTACCTTCACTGGATTCAGAAACCCCATCAGCCTCCGTGCCAGCAGCAGACGCATTAGCTGCGTTAGCATCCGCTTCAGATGCAGTGCCATCTGCCTCTTTCACTGGCTTGCTTTCCGCATCAGCCCCCCGTGGTAGAAGCACACGTTTCTCCACTAGCTTTTCAGCCAGTGTTTCCTTCAACTCTGCCTTGTGAGCACTGTAAGACACTTCCACATCATAAGAGTTAGCCACAATGAGTAGGTCCGCCTTCTTACATTTGTCAAGTTTTTCCCATGAAGGTGCCTCCACAAAATCTTCAAATGAA